>NC_136716.1:6702500-6870000 GCF_936440315.1 Barbus barbus | reverse complement strand
TTGTTCTGAGCATTTATGCAACAGAGATCTGTCCCAATAATGAGACACCTGAGCTTGTTTTGCGGGGTCTGTGGCACTGCTTGGCCTTGATTATGGTCAACACTCTTAAAGAAATAAAAAAGGATTTTGCAGCAGCAAATGTGTGCTTCCACAATATTCAACACCACAACTAGGTAATATAGTATATATTTATTTATTAAAGTGTTTTACGCCATTTGTCTTTAATGCAGGTTACAACCATCTTAGAATAGATTTATACAACTTTTGAATAGTCTCCAGTGTAATGTTGTCTATCAGAATATCTGTCATTTGCTTCAGTGATACTGAAGCAGGAAATTCGCTTCTCACTCTTTAAAACTGGGATAATATTCAGTCAGATGATTGGTCAGGGCAGATGTTGCTGTTCCATCTTGATGCTCCAACTGTCCAGGTTTTATGACCATGAGACCTTTTTAAATGTTTTATTTTATTTTTTTGCATTTTACCACTGGTGTCTGTGATTAAACTAGGAATTGCAACTTGTTCATTGGTTTTGTGAAGTTCTCTGTGGGCAGTTTTTGTAGTTTGTTGTTTGGACACAATCCTTCTTAAAACACCAAAAATTGGGATGTTAAGGTTACAGATGCTGCTGCTGACAAGTCTGACAAGTCACCTATTTCACCCACAGTTTATACTAAAAACTGCTGAAAACTTACACTACACTGATATAAAATCTAGAGAATCTAGAGAAAGGTTTTTTTGTTGTTGTTGTTATTTGTTTTTGGTTCAATGTAGCCAACATAAATTATATTAACCTCTATAATAATGAATGAATGAAAGAATAATGGGTGTTTACATTAACACTTAGTACTTACCTGTAGAGGGCAATGTTGTTTATAGAATCAAAGAGACTGAAATGAGCAATACAGTTTGAGAGCGTAAGAGACAGGGCTGGTTAGACATTAGGAGACCCTAGGCAAAATTCATGTTGGAGGCCCCCCACCCCCAATAAAAAGCAATTGAAACAAATATGATCCCTAACCTTTTTATTTATACAACATTTAATTTTAAATTTGGCATATTTTTACTTATATGGTACAAAAGTTTGGACACATTACTATTTTCTATGTTTTTGAAAGAAGTCTCTTATGCTCATCAAATAATGGTTTTCTATTTTACTATACTTTAAAATTTATTCATGTGATCAAAGCAGAATTTTCAGCATCATTACTCCAGTCTTCAGTGTCACATGATCCTTCAAAAATCCTTCTAATATGCTGATTTATTATCAATGTTTGAAACAGTGCTTAATGTTTATTTTATAACCTGTGATACTTTTTTCAGGATTTGTTGATTATTGAGTTTTTAATATATATATATATATATATATATATATATATATATATATATATTCCAAACCAAGATGGCGTTGCTCTCCAGTGTTAGTACTGTTTTTGTTTGTTTTTCCTGTTTTTTGTTTTTCATATACGATCAGTTTTACCAGGGATGACCTGCTAAACATTCGGCAGAACACACCACAAAATCTTTTACTGGATTTTGATTTTTCGGACGTTTTGCTGGACATTGTAGTTGGCGGGGGAAGCGAGCTGGCGCGTTGTGAAGCTTCGACAGTGCGGATTTCGAACTAGCATCCATCTGGCGAATCTCCACTCTCTACCCAGACAAACGGACGAACTCCTCCTGCTCTCCCAGACAAACAAGGATTTTTCTAACTCTGCTGCCTTGTGTTTCACGGAAACCTGGCTAAATGGCGACATACCGGACAGCGTGCTACATCTTCCTATTACCAGTTGATCAGAGCAGATCGCGACGTGGAATCAACGGGGAAATCGCGCGTTTGATGAGGCGCACCTGATGTGAATAGAGCCTCATCACCGCCGCTGTTTAAATGCCGAACGCGCCTCTCCTCGGGAGACCGGTCTCTTCCCCGTGCGTGCACGCTGGTGTCCTCGTGGGTCCAGGAAGGGAGTGTTGAGAGTGGATGGACCACCGCACACGTGAGAGGCTGACGGGCCAGGATGCCGGTCCGTCGAATCCCCCCCGGAAGTGCCGCGGACAGAGGATGGACGAAGCCGCCGCCACTCGCGCCCCGGCCTTGAGAAGGGAGCGCGTGCAGCCACCGGACTCCGCCCCTTACCTGGACCCTTCCTTTCCGAACACTGCCCTCCTGCATGAACCCCGCAGCAGGACGAGGACACCAGACTTGTGCATATATATATATATATATATATATATATATATATATATATATGTATCTTTTATAACGATATGTCTTCCCTATCACTTTTTATCCATGTAGCACATCCTTGCTGAATATTACTGTTTTTTGTTTTGTTTTTTTTTTATCAAATAAATTCAGGCTTGATGAGCATATGAGAAATATCTCTAAAAAACATTAAAAATAGTAATGGGTCCAAACTTTTGACCTGTACTGTATGTACATATTAAGTCAAGTCAAATCAATATTATTTGTATAGCGCTTTTAACCATGCATATTGTGTCAAAGCAGCTTTACATCGGCTTGATATAAAGCTGGGTGTCTTTATATCAGCTTTACAGTATTTAGACGGGGAAATAGTTTGTCGAAATAGTGTCATTTTCCTCTGGCCAGACAAAATCAGCAGTTTAAATCTAGGCTAAAGCAGAATCAGATTGTGTAAAGGACTCATCTGGTTCCTGTGGTCTTGTCCCGATGGCCATCTTGGAGACAGGGTCTTCACTGGGGATCAGTCTCTGGGGCAATATTAATCAAACTTTATCTAAGGTGATCTCTTTTTGTTTGATGAAGATATTATTGTTGTAGTTGTTATTATTATTATTTTGCTGTTTTATTCAATTTATTCACAGTTCCAGAATACCACTTCGGTAGATGAACATCAGTGCTTTTATAATATTTTTTTCCCTTGCTGGGTATGGGCAGGATTGCGCCCTCCAATTTAATCAATACTAACTACAGATATTTTTATATTATTAACATCAATAATATGATATTATGTATTACATTGTTACTTATATATATATATATATATATATATATATGTATATACACACAAATCAAGTAGAAGAGATGGACTTATTTTCTAGTTGTTTTCTAGTTAGCTGAAACTGAAATTATAAGTGTCATGTTAGAGCAGTAATGTAGTAGGCCTTACCATCAGAATTTAGAAGATACACACATCTGAGATCTTTCATTTGAAACATTAAAAATGTTCTAGTGTGTTTTCTTTTTAACTTAGAATTCAAACTTTTCTGCTTGTACGTTTGTAGCTGTTTTGCTAGTCAGCTCCCGACCCGATGTCATTCACGATTTATGCGCAAATTCAAAGCTTCATGTCTGGACGACAGAACAAGTTTATTTTTAGAAAACTTTGCAATCTCTCTAAAATAGATGACAACAACTCATCTTCCCCGTCTTGACTGGTGGACTAGCATGTGGGGATGCTACGGTTATGGAGGCCCCTCCTCAAAGCCCGAGGCCCTAGGCAATCGCCTGCTCTGCCTAGCTAGCGCCAGCCCTGGTGAGAGAGATATGAAAATATGAAGTAACCTAAAATATCACGTAAATGTCATATAAATGAAGTTAAATAAATATTAAGAATGGTTATATCATCTGATGATGTGCATGACACAGCCACTGTACATTTTTGTAAGGGTCCACATATCAGGCCTCATGAAGCACAAGCAGAACAATTTCAATCATACATAAGAAGTATTTATAAATTATTTACATAGACATTTGTTCTGCATGAGTTTTAAATCTAGAGTCATTATTGAGCAGAAGCATGCACACTGCCTCCACACAAGTGCAAGGTGAGCTAGTCTGAAATGTAAATGAACCTGAGGCAACAGGTGTGTGTTTGGTAGAGGACTGTAACATTACCTGTTAAACCAATCCTCTTACACGCACGCACACACACACACACACACACACAGACACAGAGAGACAAACACAGACAGTCTCACCTGCTGGGCCTCTTAATGTGCTCTTCTATTGAAATGTTAGGGACAAATGTTTCTTGGCTACAACTACATACAATGTCTATGATGGCTTGTGTGTAAATATATTACTGTTGTGTTTGCACATTGTCTTATTCTGTCCATTTTTGTTGCATATGTGAGTGAAAGTGAGATGTGGCAAGTGAAAGTCTTACCATCTATATTTTAGTAGTACTGATACTTTATGGAAATTGATGGTTTCAGGGGGAGAATATTTCTCCCAAAAATTAATATTCTGCCTTCATTTTCTCATTATTAGTTTAGTAATTTTTTAATCTGCATGGCTTTCTTTGTTGTTTGGAAGAAAAGATCAGATGTGTTTATGAATGTCTTTTCCAAACAAATGGGCTGTAGGGCTTTGGGGAAAAAAATCATCATAGTTATAATAATTTACGTAACAAAGTCTTCTGAAGCCACACAACAGCTTTGCACAGCAGCATTTTAATCTCATTCAGTTGCACATATGCAAACTTGCTGCCTCAAGGCATGTGCCCGATTTGACCTTACTGACACAATTAAGCCTACATTTATGATTTTTTTTTTTTTCATGCATTTGGATTACACAGTTTCAACATAAACAAACTAATAAGTGTAATATGATGCATATTTGTCAGTCATAATGAAACGTGTAACAAACAGGTAAGATTTCTGTATTCAATAAAGTTATGCCATACTTTATTATTAACTGTTTGCATGTATTTGATTTTATTTAAATAATCACAAATGACTAATTTAGGCCTAATTATTTTTTAAGTTCACAAACCACCATTGGTGTTTGCTGATCTGACAACACTGATCTGATAATCATCAATCACTGTAGATAAACATGAACCATTATCACATAATTCAATAAATGAGACTAGTTATTTGCCAAAGCAACCTTCAAATTTATGAGGTTATGAAATTCTGTTTTCATATTTTCACACTTTTTGAAGTGTTTGAAATGCCTGCTGATTGTTCTGCTCACCGAATGAGCTGCAACCACCAGATTCTGGAATTGCAATCTTGATTGCATACACCTGCTCATCATTTTTCGTTGTTGTGTATTTATAGTCACATTCACTCTCTGCATATTTTTGGTCAAGACTTGCTTGTAATTGCTGCTGCAGTTTTCTGTAATCATAGTCTTGTCTGTCATGGTTCATCTGACTCCTTTCTGATTATCTTGTACCTGTGCTTTTAGACTGTGTGATTTGCATTTGTTTACTCTTCATCATGCCTGACTGCATATTTTGACCCTTTGGAAATTCTCTTGTGATTCTGTACTTAGATTTGTTAGCTATCAGTGTTGCTCATTAAAATCTGTGCACATGAATCTAAACCCAGTATCTCTGTTTGACCTGGGGGTCAGGATGGCCGAGTGGTCTAGGGTGCTGTGTTCAACTCGCAGTGTGAGGTGTGGGTTCGAATCCCACTTCTGATAGACCTATCCTTTGGTGGGACTTAATGGATAGAGAGTCGGACTTGTAACCCAAAGGTCATGGGTTTGAGTCTCAGGTCCGGCAGGAATTGTAGGTGGGGGGAGTGAATGACCAGTGCTCTCTCCACCCTCAATATCACGACTGAGACTGCTAAATGTGCAAAACAAATTAAGCACATGTGACAAAGCAAAACAAAAGCGTTCATGTCTTGAAAAAACATGTTAAATGCATTCTTCTGTTTTACAAATAATACATAATTTACTGCATTGGTTACATCTGTATATTTGTTTTAATAATTATTACAATCTATCTTTGTTAATATGCTTCTCTGTTTGGCAGAATTCAAGAATGCCATAGATGTCATTTTCATTCCAGTTTCACATTTTAGAGTTTAATACTTATTTAGTAACTAAAAGTGCTAAAGCTGTCATTTTTTCAATATAAAACCAAATAAATATTTAATTGAAAATGGAGAATAATGTAAAAATAAAAACTAATTTAAAAACATCAATACTGCAGTAACGTTGTCTAGTTGCAAGAAGCAGTTCATGTTGACCTTAAGATCCCCTCCTATTATCTTCTATGTTGAACCAATATCCAACTGCTCTAATTGAGGCAAAAATGCTTAGGTCTTTCATTTTTCTACCAGTATATAATACTGGTGGGACTCGCACTATTTCAGGCTCTGTAACTAGACTAGGTCATGTTTTTCTTCTCCCATGTTCGACTTTTTGGTCCCCATAGGAATACCCTTACAGAACATCCTTAGCTGATGGGAAGATTCCTTAAAGTTTTCTGGGTAACAGTCCAGGGCAGGGAAATCTGCCTCACAGTAACCCAGAAAGGAAAACACAACAAGAAGGAGGCCCGTCACCTCTGAGGCATCTTGATTGATTGGCATGTCAGAATATTCCATGCATTATAAATGGCATTGATTGCACCTTTAAAATGGTGTTTGGGGAATAATTCCAGAGGTTATTTCAAAAGTCAATCAAGGTTCTTCTGACAAGACCTGCAATCTCAAGCAGATGCCAAGTGTATCATACCCATTTTCTCTCCAGTAACCAAATATCAGTCAAGGAGTTCACAAGTTCTGAAATGGAGCTGTAATCAGATTTGTACATATATATTAAGGCGAGACACTGCAGGTGAATAGGGTAAAAAAATGAACTAATAGTTATCGCCTTACCCAGTTGATTGATTACATTGATAATTGCAAACTTTTTTGTATTACACGTTTTCTAAAATGTTAGGTTTAAATATGCAAATTATGCATTATTTAATGAAATATGCGCTAATTTGCATACAATTGTGAAATCTGTTGACGCAAATAGATAAAGTGCTATAAAAAAAACACTTAACAGTGTCTTTAGGATGTTTTCATTCCACTAGTCTGAAAAAAAACACTTTATGAAAAACCCAAAAGCCCAAAATCTCAAAATTGACAGGTGCATGAAAAAACTGTGTATTTGCCTGCAGTGTCTCCCCTTAAAAGCATGTCTCAAATGCAGTTTAACTTTAAAGGGTCATGCATCGATGAGGCATAGAATGCTTTGATCACCCTCCATGACATATATTCACATAGACTCCATTGTCAGAAAGGCCCAGCAGAGGTTGTAGTTTCTTCGCCAGCTGAGGAAGTTCAACCTGCCACAGGAGCTGCTGAAACAGTTCTACTCCGCCATCATTGAATCCATCCTCTGCACTTCAATAACTGTCTGGTTCAGCTCAGCTACCAAATCTGACCTCAGAAGACTACGGAGGGTAGTCCGGACTGCTGAGCGAATCATTGGTACAACCCTCCCCACTCTCCAAGAACTGTACTTATCCAGAGTGAGCAAAAGGGCTGGTAAAATCCCTCTGGACCCCTCACATCCAGCACACAACCTCTTTGAACTGTTTCCGTCTGGTCGACGCTACAGAGCTCTGAGCACCAGAACGACCAGACACAAGAACAGTTTCTTCCCTCAGGCAATCCATCTCATGAACACTCAACAATAAATGTGGAACACACAACTATAATACATTATCCATTCACCACACTCACTTATTTTATTTCTATTTTCTCATTTCTAATTTGCACATACTTGACCTGTACATACATACTTGTCTATATTATATATTGTGTTTTTGCTGCTTTGTACATTGCCTATTTGTATATTTGTATATTATTCTTTTATTATCTGTGTCCTGTCCTGTTACTGTCTTTCTGTTGCACTGTGGAGCTTCTGTCACTACAACAAATTCCTTGTATGTGTAAATATACTTGGCCAATAAAGCTCATTCTGATTCTGATGACTGCTTGCTTTTGTTTTGATGTATTTTATATTTCCATGTACATTATCAATTGGGAGATTATTTTTATATTTGGAAGACATTTCTATCCAAAGCAACTCACACTGCCATCAAAGTATAAAAGTTTATATATATTCCCTGCGAATTTAAGCCATAACCTTGTTGTTGATTATGCCCTATCATAACATCCTCTGACTAAAACATGCCAGTGCTCAGCGTCACATTCAGAAACACATTCTCTCACAAAGGCCTGTAATATTAATAATATTATATGCAACGTTTGATTTAAATTAAGATTAATAAATGCTTAATAATATGTATTTTTCATTGTTAGTTAATGTTAACTAAATAGTTCACAACATGTTCACAAATAGAACTCACTGTTGTGCTTTTGGAATATTTCAGTTTCAGTAAAAGCACTAATGGCACCATGTTGATAAATAACTTTAACTCATTCTCAGTCAATCAATCAATCAATAAATCAATCAATCAATCAATGTTATCCCATGCCGCACTTACAATGCACGAGAATGGGACCAATTTTCTTATTGTAAGCTTAAAGTTTAACTTAAATTAATTCTTCGGTTAAAATGGCATTATTTTAACAGTAAATTTAAATATAAAAGGTTAGTATTTTATTACTACTATTGAAGCAGTGAGTATTTTAACATATAGTGTTTTAACTTGTGCTGAACTTTAACATCTTTCCTTGAAAATTTGCTAAATGCTTGTTATATTGCTAATATATTGCAATATTACAAATGTTAGTTATGGTGCAGTATAGACATTCTGAGATACCCATCATAAATAATCGGTTGTTAGGTATATTTAAGTGGGTTATTTTGTACCAGGGTGACTTTCACAGCTGCTTGCACAGATACAGGCCATTATGTTTGTGTGTGAACGCATGTTTGTGAACATGGCCAGGGGTGTTTTGACACCTTGCAAAGAACTCTGCAATCTACTGAGCTTTTAGGATTCAAAATGTAAAATAATATATGAGATGTAGGAACAAATTGTCATTGTCTAATTTATTGTGATTGATGTTATTTCTTTATTTTTAATTAATTTATATATTTGGTAAACCAGGCAATGGACAGGCTAAAGTGCACAATCCATATGGAAAGTAAAAAACAAATGAGTACTACAGATGAAAATAAGGTTTACCTATTAGTATGAGTTTACCTTTCATTTTCGGCATGACATTTATATAAATCTTGAATAATGTTAGGTTGGATACACCCTGTGATCACAGAGACCTAAAAAACAATGCCATGTCGGCACTCTAATGCAGATAACACTTTCAAACAAACCACATAATGCATACATTTTCTGTTGCTAACACTGAAACAGAAGATCCAACATATGCATGATCAGCAAATAATTTATTTCACTAACATTTTACAATAAGGTTGTACACATTAAGGTTAGCTTCCACAAAAGTTGAAAGCATGAAAAAACACTGAACAAAACAGTGCTTTTAGAGCATTTTAATTTACACATAGACTAATAGATTTTAACTGTACATATTTTACTTTTTAAATTAAATGTAACATTTTATATTTATAAAATACACTTGCATAAAAATAAATAAATGCTGTAAAAAATTATTTTTCACTGTTTGTTCATGATATATAATGTTTTATATATATATATATATATATATATATATATATATATATATATATATATATATATATATATATACACTCACCTAAAGGATTATTAGGAACACCTGTTCAATTTCTCATTAATGCAATTATCTAATCAACCAATCACATGGCAGTTACTTCAATGCATTTAGGGGTGTGGTCCTGGTCAAGACAATCTCCTGAACTCCAAACTGAATGTCAGAATGGGAAAGAAAGGTGATTTAAGCAATTTTGAGCGTGGTATGGTTGTTGGTGCCAGACGGGCCGGTCTGAGTATTTCACAATCTGCTCAGTTACTGGGATTTTCACGCACAACCATTTTCTATGGTTTACAAAGAATGGTGTGAAAAGGGAAAAACATCCAGTATGCGGCAGTCCTGTGGGCGAAAATGCCTTGATGCTAGAGGTCAGAGGAGAATGGGCCGACTGATTCAAGCTGATAGAAGAGCAACTTTGACTGAAATAACCACTCGTTACAACCGAGGTATGCAGCAAAGCATTTGTGAAGCCACAACACGCCTTGAGGCGGATGGGCTACAACAGCAGAAGACCCCACCGGGTACCACTCATCTCCACTACAAATAGGAAAAAGAGGCTACAATTTGCACGAGCTCACCAAAATTGGTCAGTTGAAGACTGGAAAAATGTTGCCTGGTCTGATGAGTCTCGATTTCTGTTGAGACATTCAGATGGTAGAGTCAGAATTTGGCGTAAACAGAATGAGAACATGGATCCATCATGCCTTGTTACCACTGTGCAGGCTGGTGGTGGTGGTGTAATGGTGTGGGGATATTTTCTTGGCACACTTTAGGCCCCTTAGTGCCAATTGGGCATCGTTTAAATGCCACGGCCTACCTGAGCATTGTTTCTGACCATGTCCATCCCTTTATGACCACCATGTACCCATCCTCTGATGGCTACTTCCAGCAGGATAATGCACCATGTCACAAAGCTCGAATCATTTTAAATTGGTTTCTTGAACATGACAATGAGTTCACTGTACTAAAATGGCCCCCACAGTCACCAGATCTCAACCCAATAGAGCATCTTTGGGATGTGGTGGAACGGGAGCTTCATGCCCTGGATGTGCATCCCACAAATCTGCATCAACTGCAAGATGCTATCCTATCAATATGGGCCAACATTTCTAAAGAATGCTTTCAGCACCTTGTTGAATCAATGCCACGTAGAATTAAGGCAGTTCTGAAGGCGAAAGGGGGTCAAACACAGTATTAGTATGGTGTTCCTAATAATCCTTTAGGTGAGTGTATATATATATATATATATATATATAACTAATGTTAATGTTTAGAACCTTATTGTAAAGTGTTTTATCTTTACTTCTTAATATAAAAACTTAGTGCTTATGAACCAATTTACAACCACTTCTGGACTAAAGTTATTACCTAGTGAGCTGCCTTGTTATCTATTGTCTACATAGCCAGATGCAGGCAAAATTATGCCTGCCTTTCATTAGGAACATGCCTATGATATGTTAATATGTCTTGCTAGACAGCTCATTAGGTTTTGGAACAGAGTGCACTCAACTCCATGACATCCTTCACTACCTTTTGTAAAAAATTAACAAAATGCTATTTTCTTAATTTACAGATTTGACTTGTAAAGCTTTGTAGATATTAAATCACACAGACAGAACATTCAGGTGGATTTCAACTTAAGATTTATCTTGGCAGACATTCTGAATTATCCCTGCTGGCACTCAACATAAGAAACTGAACAACCACACAGTATTGGATGTGACATACAAAGGATCCGCTCTAACAGTGCAAACATATTATGTGGTGGTCAACATCACCTCATTATCTTTAAACATAAAAGTTTTGAAACATTTTAAATCATTTCTTCAAAGTGTCTCAGGGGTTTCCCTAGAAACGACAACAGTGATTTATCTTGCAGCAACTGATCACAAAAATAATAAGCTAACCTGTTTATTTCTTTTAAGTCACAGCGTCAGAAACACTGCAGGATTCATGAAGAAATTAATTAACAATTTTCTGTGCTCCCCTAAAAATCTAACCACTGAGTATCAAAGCAAGCTACAGTGCTTTTTACTTTTGCACAGTTTGTATACTATGTTTACTGAGACACCTGAAAAATTATTGATGCATGCAAGAATGTGTTGCTCTGTAACATTTTGATGTTGCCTGCAGGGACAACAACAGTACTTTTTGTAGAAACCCAGTAGGATGAGTGATTTACGCTCCATGTGTTGCCTGCCAAATGGGGATCTGACTGAAAAAAGAACCACTGGATGAAAAAAAAAAAATAACCAGACAACGCCTCGTTGAAAAGCACGCAGAGCAGACAAACCTCTTAGTCAAGCTGAGCCTCAAGCTCGGCCATTTCTGAATCAATTATTCATCTGAATTGGATTAGATGGCCCCTGTGATTTCCTTCCCTCTGTCTCCAGTCATCTCTGTCCATGTGTGTGTATGTGGATGGTTTTAGCATGATATGTTTCACATTTCCCTGTTGTGAACATTGCAATCCACTGACCACAAAGCATCCTATGTCAGAAGTTCTTCTTGGTTCTTAGGGAGGGTACTGATCAATCCTGAGTGGTACCTTGAAGTGAGTGGTCTGTGATTCAAGAGATACAAAGCCATTATTCTTTATTTTTCTACAGGTTTAATCAATTTTAAACTTTAGAGACAGGTAGCCCATTGTCCAGTGTGCCATTGCCTTTTGGCAGCCTGAGAAGCTTCCTCCACATGTCATGAACACTTGGCCTGGCACTATACCACAGTGCTGATGGTGGAAGACTCCTCAGACTTGCCCTGCCTGCTGGGCAGAGACTTGAGATACTCCAGGTGGCGCCTGGCATCTTCCTGATTGTGTCTCACATAGTAGACCAGGTAGGAGATGACCATGGTGAACCATCCAAACATGGTCACCAACATGGCCACGTCCGTGGTCTTTTTGAGCACCACACACAGGTCCAGGTCTTTGGCCAGCAGGAAAGGCACGCCTTGGGCTCCAGAGTCTGAGGGTTCAGATGTCTGACAGATAATGCCAGTCAAAGACACAGGCTCTAGGTCTAGGCGTGGAAGGGCTGTCTGCAGCCTGCAGTCACAGTGCCAGGGGTTTCCAGTGAGGTTGGATCTTGCTCTAACACCTTCAAAGGCATCTGGGTCCAGTGTTGTGAGCTGGTTGGATGAGAGATCGAGAAATTGTAGAGAGACTGCCAAGCCTCTAAAGGCTCCAGGTTCAAGCAAAGCTAGTTCATTATGGGAAAGATCCAGTTCAGCTAGCAGTGGAAGATCATTAAAGGCATTGGCAGGGATGCTGGTCAGGAGATTGTAGTCCAGGTAGAGGTGTCGTGTGTCATTGGGAATGTCCTGAGGGATCTCAGTAAGATGCAGATTGCTGCAGCGCATAGTCTTACCACCAAATGAGCCCTCGCTGTCTGAACAGTAGCAGCGTTTGGAGCAGGAAGTTGCAGCATGGTGGAAACACAGTGTCATCAGCACTAAGCTGTGTAACAGCAACCACATGACCACAGAGTGCCGAAGCAGCCAACCTGAGGGTAGCAGCATCGTAGGACAGCGGGCATAATCCCTTTAGAGTACAACCTGTGCTGAGAGCATCCAGGGGGCTGTACCCAACATCAAAATGCCCAACAGCTTGCAAGCCTAGAAGATTGAAGAATAAATCCAGTTATTGTAAAATATATATTTCTTTAATGCTTCAGATTTCAGAATATGTAAATATCCTAATCTGTTTCTTTTGAATACTGTTGTGCTCCCTGTGTGTGTATGAGTATTAAGAATGTGAGTTTAAGAGCCCCTATTATGCTATTTTGAAGGTTCCAAATTTAGTTTTGGAGGTCTCCTACAATACGTTTACATGCATCTAAGGTCTAAAAACACTTAAAAAAAAATATTATATAGAAATCATATAAATGATTTGTTTGTATCTTCAGTCACTCTAAACCCCACCTGTCTGCAAGCCTACACTGCTCTGATTGGTCAAATGGTGCAGTCTGTTGTGATTGGTTTTACACTTACAGTGTGTTTCGGAAACAAAATGCCCATTACCATTATCTGAATCAGCTCTGAAGGATTCATTCTGTGTAACTCCTCTACATCAGCATTAACAAGTCCATGAACAAACTGAAGTGCTTACTTCTATGACAATCTACATTAACTGACACAATTTTAGGTAATAGTGGGCCCAGAGCTGATGAGCAAATGAAGCAGAAGCAGATGTCAGTAAAAATGACGGGTACATCTTATTCTTTCCATCCTTACCCTTTGGAAGTGTAAACAAGGAAAATTTTCTTTTGCACCACAGAAAACAGTGTCTTCTTGAAATATTGACAACATGAACCAAGTAGCTAAAGTGTGTGTCAGGGGAGGTCAAAATACATTGTTTGCAGGCAGCCAATGAAAACCACATACTGAAATTATGCAAATTTCTAACGGACCTATGTAGATAAGTTACGAAAGTCTAACTGAAACTGCTGATGACTCGTTTTTTTTTACTTGTTTCTAGTTATATTGTCTAGGCCTTATTAATAATATAATACCATTGTAACTTTATGAATACCAATTAATGAAGCCATGTCATTGTTTAACTGCATGCATATTTTACTAAATCTAATTTTCATTTGTATAAATCTAAATCTAACTTAGTCTAATTCTCTTGTGATTTAAGGATTTGTACATAGCCTAATTTGATTGTCCCTAATTCACTTGCAATGAATTACATCCCTTATAGCCTACACTCTAAATAATGCTGGGTTATTTTTTTAACCCAAATGTTGGGTTCAGCCTGTTGGGTCATTTTATTGGGTTGTTTTTAATATTTTTTACCCAGGTGCTGGGTGGTTTTTCTGCACTCTAAAAAATGCTGGGTTATTTATTATTATTTATTTTTTTACCCAAATGCTGGTTTCAGTTGTTGGGTCATTTTATTGGGTTATTTTTAAAAAATTACCAAGGTGCTGGGTAATTTTTTTCTCTAACTAAGCTGCTGCATAATTTTTAATGCTGGGTTATTTTTTCTACACAACCACTGGGTTGAGCTTGTCTCCAACGAAACAACCTAGATGCTGAGTTACAGTCAGATAGCGGACTTTTTGCATCCTCTACAGGAGAGATTGGTTCACTTTTTCAGCAAAATAAAGGTTTGTATACATTTTATTTCATTTATAAAGTTTTTACTGTGCTGTAAATTATATTATTTTATGCAACGCAGCATACAAGGACGAGATGTCAGTCAGCTGCGTCAGCAGCGGTCGTTTCGCATGATGGTAACACCTTTTACTTTGCAGAACATAAACTGATTTTATACTAAATTTAATGGGTTTTTTTTGTTAAAGATTTTCAGCAACAGACAAACCTCTGGCAGGTTTAAAATTTATTTGGGTTGCCAAATAACCCAAGTTGGGTTGTTTTTAACCCAGCATTTTTTAAAGTGTATCTTCCATGGTCTATGTGTAGTATACACAGACAAATGTACAATGAACCATAAGCAAGTATCACAAACACATAAAGCACAGACATTAAAATTAATAAGCTTACTGCTGCCTTAACCTTTCAATTTTAATTTACTAATGGAAAACGATGCACTTGATGCTTAAAGTAGTGGGGGTTTAGCTATTATTATTTTCCTGCTGGCTTCATGCCCTTTTTTGACAGACACACTAAGCAATTCTTTCACACACACGCACGCACGCATGCACACACACACACACACACATACAAACAAATCTTCAAAGAATATCCATTCACATTGATAACATAAAAAGTGGCACTTCCTCAAAAGTGTTGGTTGATTGAAATTCCTGCTATGATGGCCTAATTCACAACTCTGCCACAAGCATTAATGAAAACCAGGACTGACAAAAGATGATGAACAAGATGTGAACAAGATGTTTCTTCAAGGAACATTATTTATAAGATCTATGTTATACAGTATATTATATTCAAATTATCTAGACAGAGAGGCCCAGGTAAAGAATGCAATTCTTTGCCTTCCTCTGTAATCGTGACAATTTATAAGTTATAAGAGTCTAATGTTCGTGATACAGTCCATGTTGTCATAAAAGCATTGAACTATGAGAGTGGACTGCCATGGTTTCGCAATAGGTACTTTTCTCTCTCTTTTTTTTTTTAATCGGAAGTTCTCCTGGGGTTCACTGGAGGAATATTAATGAAATTTATTATTAAAAACATAATAAAATCAAGTAGAAACGTAAAAGGATTTGCTTAAATCAATGCCTCCATCCCTTCTATCACTCAACTTCTATCAAAAACCCCACCCTCCAAAGACATATCAGCAAACCCAATATCAGCAAACCCAAATGTGCTAGGTGACAGCTGGAAAGACACTTAAACATTTTCATATTGGTTTGGGACAGATTACATTTATTTATTTATTTTTTTTTTCCAGATTTGAACATATCAGGCTTGCAAAGTGCAACATATGCTCTTTTTTCTGGGTTTAATCTACATCTGTGTTTGATAAACTGCCCAAATAAATGAGCCTTCCCACAAACAATGGTCATTCTAAATATTGCAGATGGAAAAGACAGCAGCCCAAATGATGTACAGTACAAGAGAGGGCAGGTAAGGAACACTGCCTGCTATTCGAACTGTGGTTGCCATTTTGGATATTTAATCCCACCAATGTTGTGGTCAGTAATCCATTATAATAGTTTCACTTAAGACGCAACTCGTTCTGTCTGAAGAACAAGTATAAACAACAACTTGTTTTGTAATTTACAATTTTTTTATTTATTTTGTCCAACCTTCTAAAAATAGCTTCCCACCTTGGCTCATTAATATATTAGCAGCATATAAGAAGCGGCTATCCTCTTACAAATCCTCAGGGTAACATGCTCTAGAAGGCAGCTGCCTTGGATGGCTACAATAATTTCCAACCTTAACCATTGTAAGAAAAAATACAAAACTGATTTAAACTCTGCTCAAGCCTGCAGTTTCAACCAATATAAAAATCACTGGTTCTCTAATTATGTATTGCATCACCCCTTATTACCTATAATTTTAAATTTTCCAATACCTAAAGTAACTGGGTTTGTAGTTGACAAATGGCAGCGGACCCGCCACTGTCCACTTACGCAGATTAAAAATGAAATCGATCTCTAAGTACCTCTTAGTATCACATAACGAATGGGAGTCTCCTAAAGGAGGGACTGTTTGTTGAAGGGATTGGGGAATAAGACGTTCTAGACTACAAAAGCAGCTGAAATGCCAGGCAAATAGATCCTTGACTGAAGGCTGTAGAAGGGAGAGAGAAAGGAACACATTAGCTCAGCTTTCATGCTTCAGTGACCAAAGTCTTTCCCTGCCAAAAAACCAAACCAAGACAGTTATTTACCCGAGTTCAATTGAAAAGTAATTTTAGCCTTGCTGTACCATAAAGTTGTCTTTATTAAA
This sequence comes from Barbus barbus, assembly GCF_936440315.1. Classification (NCBI taxonomy): domain Eukaryota; kingdom Metazoa; phylum Chordata; class Actinopteri; order Cypriniformes; family Cyprinidae; genus Barbus; species Barbus barbus. The sequence goes on along the minus strand of NC_136716.1, from coordinate 6,853,212 downwards.
GTGTGGAAGGGTGACCTAAGGATGAGCAAAGTGATGGAAGATAAGTTAGATAAGAGTCACAAACCCCCTGGAAAAGCTGTACCGCTCATGAATACACAACAGGGTTCTGTCATGACATTTTCGCAAGTGATAGTGTGGGCCGGACACATAAGGAGAGACAGACAGACAGTGAAAGATGAGGACAACAAAAACCTAAAACACAGATCTGCAGAGAAATACAGCTGTGAGAGAAAGTAAAATAAAATTTTACTTTTCAGTGAAAGTAAAAAATGGACAGAGATGGACAAAATAAAGGTTGAAACAAGACATGAGAGGGAAGCATGTAGGGGGTGAAACCACAGGATGTTTACATGATTCAACAGAGAGAACAAGAGAGGAAACAAGAGAATCTGAGGAGCAAGTCTTACATTACAGAAGAGAAGAAAGAAGAGAAGGAGGAAAAATGAGGTTAAAAGGTTCAGGACAGAACATTTTGGGGGAGAAAACTAATGTGTCCCTGCAATGAAAGGCCAATGGACCCAGTTAGACTGGAAAAGGAAAATAAAACAATGAGTTAGTGATGTAAATGCTGTTATTAATAAACATAATGGATGAGAGTCACAAATTACAGACACATACTTGATATGATTGATATATGACAATTTATACTTGACAACTTATATATGACAACTTGATTGAAGAGTCATCACTGTTGTGTTTTGGATTCTTGCTGACAGCATGGGATGCTTGTGTGCTAGTTTACCCAACACACTTCTTAACTAGTTAATGTACCATTGTTGCTGTTGACCATCAAACCACTAAACCAGCACTAATGAGTCTTCAGCAATTCCTGACTTGTACTGTTATGACTTTTCAGTGAACTGCCACAAGATTTGAAGTGAAGTGACATTCAGCCAAGTATGGTGACACATACTCGGAATTCGTGCTCTGCATTTAACCCATCCAACGTGCACACACACAGCAGTGAACACACACACACACACACACACACACACACACACACACACACACACACACACACACACACACACACACACACACACACACACACACACACACACACACACCCGGAGCAGTGGGCAGCCATTTTATGCTGTAGCGCCCGGGGAGCAGTTGGGGGTTCGGTGCCTTGCTCAAGGGCACCTCAGTCGTGGTATTGAGGGTGGAGAGAGCGCTGGACATTCACTCCCTCCACCTACAATCCCTGCCGGCCCGAGACTCGAACCCGCAACCTTTGGATTACAAGTCCGACTCTCTAACCATTAGGCCACAACTTCCCCACAAAGTCCCCATTTGTGTCCAGACTCTCAAACAAGAATACAAATTACGGTGAAGAGAATGAAAAATACATTAGAGTGGGAATGAGAAAGGAGGAAAGAAGCTTTATCAGAGCTGAACTGGACTATATTTAATGACGTGTCATTTGATAGAACTTGACTGAGATGATAATTGGCCTGATATTGCCACTTTGTCGTTTTATAAAACTGTTATTCTTGTTGCTCATGCTGAATGAAAGCATTATGAGACAGCCTGGTAGATGACTGACTCTGGAAAGCTCTAACATTAAGAGCTGCAGTTAGATGAAAGTTAACGGATATGTTTTATTGACATCTTTGGCTATCCTGGCTAATGGATTGTTCAAAAGAACCATGTTTCACTGTTTAAAATCCTGCTGACTCTCATAGCCTAGGCCTACTTTAAGTTTACTCTTTTTTTTTTTTTTTTCAATTGTAATATTTTACAAAAGTGGTAATATTCAAATGTCTAACTTTATTCAACAGAACTGAATGACATGTGTTACGTTAAAATGTAAAGTAATTTCCAGGGTCACATTAAGTTGAAATAGCTATTTAGGGTAACTGCACATTTTCAGTTTTGCAGTGTTCAGTACACAGTAGTGTGGGTGTTGAGAGAACAGAGAATGGTGGTTAAAAAACAATTAGGTTATAATAGCTGTTTGATGTACACAAAATATGTTTGAGGCAGCTCATCATTTGGTTTAGTTGGTTGGTGTCTTTTGAAACTATCACAAGCTTTAATCTTAGTTCTTAGTCTACATACTGTTGTGCTTCCTCATCTCTAGTCTTGTTTAATAATTCATTTCAAACAATGTCTGAGTGCTCCTGACTGCTGGCAGTGTGTGATAGTTTTCACTGAGACCCTGCTCTCAACCTGTGCTGTTTAATTATCTGAGTTTTTAAAAAAAAAAAAACTATAATCTACAGAAACCTATCAATGACCAATAATCATAAATCACACAACATCACGCACATACTCTTTCATATTACCGTAAAGGTTTAAAGTTGAACAGACAAATAAAGTGATGTATAAATAAAGAGCAGAATTAATGACCTTGGTGTCTCCACATATATCACTGAACTGTTTGACACATAGTTATGTATAATTAAATACAGTAGTTACCGTCCACACTAAGTAACAACTGCACTGTAAGAAATGTTTAGTTTTTCTTCAATCACTAGAGGCGTGACTCCTGAAAGAAAGTAACATTAGAAATAAAAGCAAGTGTTTAAAAACTAAGACTTAAAAATCTTACTCTAAAAGCTTACTGCAGAGCTGTTAAGTGTGTATTTTCTTATTTAAACGCGTTGGAATGTACCTTGCGTTCAGTGCACTTTTCATTCAAATACAAGACTGACTCACATTTCTCCTCTCTGTCTTCTGAGATCTCCTCTGCTCTTCTTGGCATTCGCCTTCGCGGGTTTGCTGTAGAGAAGGGAGTTCAGTGACATTTGCACAAATATTCCTTCTGGTTTAGTGCTGGAGATCCGCACGCAGCGCGAGACGTGGACGCGGACAGAAAACGAGAGAGAGAGAGAGAGAGAGAGAGAGAGAGAGAGAGAGAGAGCACTGATCAGTTTCCACGCAACCCAGCAGCACACATCAGCACAGCATCAGAGCCTACAACGAATTTAGTCAGGTGATTCCAAATGACTTGCTATGTTAACTTGCATGAACTACAGATCATTCGTTCAGTGTTCATGACACTTGATTCAGATATTTTCTATATTCATATTTTAATCTATAAATAAACTACTCCTGCACGAAACTGCTAATTTGGACAAATCCTAGAAGGACTAAGATTATTAAATTAGAACACATGAATCAAAATAAGGTCCTGTTGGATGCACTGAAACTCATAACAGAACAGAGTAAATGGTTGCAAAATAACAGAATAAAAAGTTGCAAAGGATAATAAACCATTAGCTTGCTTTTAAAGTTTATTTTATTATTATTATAAAGTTTTTACCATATTCATGACAGTTAGCAATGAGTTCTAAAATTCTTTATGCCATTTAATAAAATAACACATTATAGATTTTGAAGTGTAAGTATAGCTAGAATAAAGATTAATAGTGCAAAGGCATGTACTATTATAACAGCTTGTGTTGATTTTTCTCATTGCTATAATGCTAAGCCTGTGGTGTCTGTCCAGTCACATTTAAAGGTTAATCTGTGAAAAGATCACTGATGCCTCCCCCCATGCTGAAACACCACTTGTTTCATATTATTTGTTTCATATTATTTACTTACATATTATTTACTTCTGCAAATGTAGCTGCCACAGACTGGCTTGACAGGCATATTGCAGTATTGTTTAATATTAACAAATTAATTGAGCATTGCCTCTAAACCCAAAGGCCATTTTTTTCCTAATGCAGTTTCTGTAATTTTGTTTAGACAACAGAAACAAATACAGTCTTTGGACTGATGAAAGTAATCTTTCATTTATTTCAACTGCCTGTGTTATTTCTCTTTCTCTGTCTCACACACTCAAACTAAATCAGACAGCTACTTAAAATGATGACCTACGTGTGGGTGGGCTGCTGTTAATTCGGATTGATCTGTGGCCTGCTGGAGCACTTATGGACTTAATGTAACAAGATGTTTGTGTGTGTGTGTGTGTGTGTGTGTTTGTGGCACTCTAAATGATTGTCTAAAATTATCATCTGTTAGACTTTCATATTATCCTGTGATATTGTAACAAAGAGGAAAAAGATGTATGTCGAAGCCGCACCATATTATATTAAAAATCAAAATAAGGGGGTTTTGTTAAAGAATTCATCTTCAACGCTCTCAGCCAAACCAGTATTTCACCCTTGAAATGTAAGTCAATCATACTGGAGCTGCTTAATCTATAAAAGATTGTGTTGCGCTCACTGCATGACATTGCATGCTCTGTGATAAGCCCAAAACTTCAGGAGAGAATTTACACACCTGGAAACATATTCTGTGCCCAAAAGATGACAGATTTTGGATATACACTATATTGCCAAAAGTATTGGGTCACCCCCTTCTAATGAACAGGTTTGACTACTTTAGTCATTGCCATGAGTACAAATCTTAATGTTTAAGCTTATAATGATATTCTAGAGAATTGTGTGCTTCTAATTTTATTGCAACAGTTTGGACAGAACCCTTTTCTATTCTAACATGACAGTGCCTCTGTGTATAAGACAAGGTTCAAAAAGAAATGATTGATTCAGTCAGTGTGGAAGAACTTGACTGGTCTGCAGAAAGCAAAATCCTAATCTCAGCTGAACACCTCTGGTGTGACTTTAAAAGCAGACCTTGAGCTGTCTTGTTAGGAAAGGGCCTTGTCCAAACTGTTGCAATTTTTACATTTACAAAAATTCACATTTAGCAGACGCTTTTATCCAAAGCGACTTATATTGCATTCAAGTTACAGTTTTTACATTTTATTAGCTCTTGCCTTCCGTGGGAATCGAACCCATGACCTTGGCGTTGCTAGCACCATTCTCTACTATTTGAGCTACAGGAAAGCCTAGAATGGCATTATATGCTTAAACATTAAGATTTGTACTCATGGAAATGACTAAAGTAGTCAAACCTGTTCATTAGAAGGGGGTGACCCAATGCTTCTGGTAATATAGTGTACATCAGCATACTTTTCAAAAGAGTACATTTTACGTGAACAATATAGTTTAAAAGAATACTTAAGTGAAACTTACTGTAATACTTTCAGACATACAGTATAACTGCATGTTAATTAAATGAAAATGTATTTTAATTTAAATCATTTAAATTTAAAAATTAAGTTGTGCTTTTTCCCCTTAAGTAGTTATCCTGTTCATCTTTATTTGTGTTTGCTATTATTGTCTTTAAAATGTGCACTGCCAAATGTACTGGTTTATGGGGTGTAATTATACATTTGTAATGAAACTGCAATACATTTCAAATATATAGTTTTAAATGTAATACTGAATGAACAGTACAGCTGAAATTATTATCAAGCACTTAGATTTTTTGATGTTTAACAATAATAAAATAAATACATTTAAGCACACTACTTTTTCACAAGGGTAGTGAGAACATCAGATAGTGTAACAAAATCATGTTGAACTCAGCATTAGGCAGACGATATTCCATCGCTATTGATAAGAAGAGAAGAGTCATTATGCAAATACGGGCAAACAGACAAACAATTCTACAAAATATCATCAGTCACATTGAATTTCCCCTCACATGGTTAAGTTTTCTTCATTAGTGCTGCAAGCATCACTGTTAGTCTACTATTAAACATGGCTAAGGTTAGTCATTTAAAAAAAAAACTCTAGCTCTGAGCTTTAAACTTTGGCTTGTAACTCGTTTGTGCTAGGGACATGAATGAGACTGAATCATGCGGCTTGTTGAGAAGAGGTGTGTTATTATATTTCTGTTACTGGACCTATTCTTGCCTAGGAGAAAGGCAGAGGAAAAAATTAGAAGAAAATACCCATAAATGTACAATAATTGAAGGAGGGATCTGAGCTCGATCTTTTCATCCAACAAACCACATTTAGATTCTAGGCTGAAAGTAGATAAAAGCACTTCAGACTGATCTGGAAGTGGATTAAAGTAGAGCCTCTTTCTCATCATTCAAATTCAATCATCTCACAGAAAAAGGAAACACAATCTAGCCCAGTCTGATTCAGTGATAGCAGTCTTGACATGGTGACCCAACTATAGAAGTGCTATAGAAGTGTTTTCTATTCTATTGAAATGTTCCAGGTTCAGTTATGCTGTCATTAAAATTTCGCTTTCTTTCTTTCTTTTTAAACAAACAAAAATTCTGTTCTCACTGTCAGAAAAACATGCACAAATTTATTTTTATGTTTAGGGGTACAACAGTTTGTCGCTTGTATACATCTCTTTCTTACACTTACGATGAAAGTCTACTGGTCAAGACACTGCAGAAGTATAAATGTTAAAATATACAGTTTCTTTCAATACAAGAATAGGGTAACATTAAATCTTTTTTCTTTTTTTTCATGTGGTAATTAGCTCATAAATCAAGAACAATTCAAATGACTTTTAAAAGTTATTTTTTTCAAATAAACTGTTACAATTGCCCCTAATGTCATAGGAATAATCAAATTTGGCAGCTGTCAGCTAATGTTAGCATCTGTTAATAACACTTAAATGTTGTTCCTGGTTTTCAAAAAGACAATAAATCCTTTTGAAATGCAGTAATAATGCAGAATAAATTTGTTCTGCCTTTTAAAAAATGACTATTACCCAAAAGAGCTCTCTCATAATATCTAGTTTATTGCTGGAAACGATACACTTAAATTCAAGAACATGAGGTCTTCATATGAAGTGTTCCGCATACAATGAGTTATGATGGAAATGCTTGTGCAGAAAAATTATATCTCACTTCTACAACCATACTTCCACTGTACAAACAATCTGCTGTAATGTAAAAAGGAAGTAAATGCTATTGTGCCCTGTTGCCCTTTCAGCATAAGGGTAACACTTTCCCATGATGGTTTCAGAAAGGCAAACAAAGAAATTGGCTGGGTTGAGCACAGGTTCCTAAAGGTTACTGAGATGCCCCATGCATGTTTTGAAAATATTTAGGTGATTACTAATAGGTGAGTAAGGACTAATGGCATACAATGATTTATATAAATATATCAACATGTATTAAGGGGCAATGCTGTAATGGAAATGAGTTACATTTTCTCTTCACTAGTATCACTAACATCCAGCCTTAAAATGCTGTTTAAGCACCCACTTCAAGTGGGCATTTTTTTCACTAAAGTTAGAATTTGATGTCAATATTTTTTCTACATCCACACAACCATAAATCCATATATGTAACAACAAGCTTGGGGCTCCCTCTCTTGGTCATAAACAATGCTTACAGTAACACACAGTGTTAAAAACAGTTTGTCGAGTGCAGCCAAGGAAAACTTTTTGCTTGGCCATCGCAGTCATAAGAGTTTTCCAAAAGGCTGTCCTGGCAGCAGTGGGATTCAAACCCACAACCCCAAAGAGACTGAATCCTTAATCGTGGAAGACCATCCCAATTCACTATGCACCCTCCAAAGGCTGTATTCGAAGGCCGATTGCATCACCGTGGCACAACGAAGGCTGCCGCGATTCGAAAGTGACTTCAATGTGAAATGTGAACTTTAACAATATCACTGCACAGATTCATTTGTTAGGTGGTCTGAGGCAAATGTTGCTGTATTTATTAAATTGAGAACTGAATGTGATAATTCCATTCTTGGGGACAAAAACTCTGCCATTATGGCTACGGAGGTAAGGCAAGGCAAGTTTATTTATATAGCACATTTCATACACAGTGGTTATTCAAAGTGGTTTACATAAAAGGAAGTAAAATAGTCATTAAAACAATAATAATAACAACAATAAAAACAAGGAATTAAATAATAATAATAGTAATCACAACAATAAAAACAAGGAATTTTAAAAACAAACATTCTCAAGCTTTGTTCAAACTCTTCCGCACTAAGTGAAAAAACCTTCCAAAACACCTATTTATTAGGCATTCACCATTTGCAACATTTCCACTAGGGCCTCTTGTAAACAACAATTACCCGCCACCCTATATAAAACCCACAACAATGAGACAAGAAGGAAATAAGTCTACTCAATAAGTAGATACATCTTTCACTTGTATATGTATTTATTTGTTTGTTTGCTTATTTGTTTATTGATTGATTGATTGATTGATTGATTGATTGATTGATTGATTGTAATGCTGTACATTTTCAGACTTTTCTCGAGTACACACCTCCCGGCCTTGGTTAAAACACTGCTGGGTCAAAATTATTTTTTCCACATTTTTGTTCACCCAAAACTTTCAATGGCTGTTTCCATTCTTTTAGGCTACATATTGCTTTTATGTGCAGCTGTGTTGCTGTCACAACAAGTCTGAGATGAGTTCAGAAGAACAGATCAACACAGGACTGACTTGAATCGTCAGCAACGAAACCTCAAGTAGACAGGAGGAAGGATGGGGCCCCAGGAGCAGGACACAATGAGTGACATTGGCTATTTCCATTCTTTTAGACTACTTATCGCTTTTCACTATTATTTTATTTGAGTTTTTTTTCCTGTCTTAAAGTAACTTCGCAATGATTGTACATTATTGATGTACACAAGAGTCTTCCAAAAGGCTTGTCCTGGCAGCTGTGGGACTCGAACCCACGCCCCCGAAGAGACTGGAGCCTTAATCCAGTGCCTTAGACCGCTCAGCAACAAAACCTCAAGTAGACAGTTAACCACACAGGAAATACGGGGCCCCAGGAGCAGGACTGAGTCACCCTGCCTTAGCAAAAAGGCTGTGGGAGAAGACGAGGCATCTTGTTTGACTCGCATGTCCATGCCGGGCCTGGCTGCTGCCATAGAAAACGTGCTCTCACAATATTTTCAGACTTTTCTCGAGTACACGCAGGGCCTTGGTTAAAAACACCGCTGGCAGCGGTGGGAGTCGGACCCATGCCCCCGCAGAGACTGGAGCCTAAATCCAGCGCTTTTGACCACTCGGCCACGCTACCACAAGTGCCCTCCCTTCTTGGGCCCTTTTCTGCCCTTCCACCCCCCAGAAAAAGAGACAACGCCGGCCGCGGTCGCTTCGACCGGTGGAAAGGCTGCCACGATGCTTATTTTGCTGAAAAGCTGCAGTCTAATCCTACTTGCGTAAAACAAACCTGATCCCAAGCAGGTTAGCGCTTGTGGCTGTGTTGCTGTCACAACAAATCTGAGATGAGTTTGGAAGCACAGATCAACACAGGATTGACTCAAATCGTCAGCAGCGAAACCTCAAGTAGTCAGTAAACCACATAGGAAGGACGGGGCCCCAGGAGCAGGACTGAGTCACCTGTGGGAGAGATCGAGTCATCTTGTTTGACTCGCATGTCCCTGCCAGGCCTGGCTGCTGCCAGAGAATACGTGCTCTCACGATATTTTCAGACTTTTCTCGAGTACACGCAGTGCCTTGGTTAAAAACACCACTGGCAGTGGTGGGATTCCAATCCACGCCCCCGGAGGACTGGAGTGACTGGAGCCTTAATCCAGCACCTTTGACCACTCGGCCACGCTACCGCAGGGGGCTACCATTCTTGGGCACTCTCTGTCCTTCCACCCCCCAGAAATAGAGGCAACGCCGGCCGCGGAGCTTCTTTGCGAAGCACACAACTCAAATAGTGACATGGGCTGATTCCATTGTTTTAGGCTACTTACTGCTTTTCACTATTATTTTATTTGAGTTCTTTTTCGTGTCTTAAAGTAACTTCGCTATGATTGTACATTATTGATGTACACAAGAGCCTTCCAAAAATGTTGTCCTGGCAGCGGTGGGATTCGAACCTACGCCCCCGAAGAGACTGGAGCCTTAATCAAGCGCCTTAGACCGCTCGGCCACACTACCCTGTGAGCATCTGTTCCACAGGTCGCTTCGACTGGTGGAAAGGCTGCCACGATGTTTATTTTGCTGAAAAGCTGCAGTCTAATCCTACTTGCGTAAGACAAACCTGATCCCAAGCAGTTGTGGCTGTGTTGCTGTCACAACAAATCTGAGATGAGTTTGGAAGAACAGATCAACACAGGATTGACTTAAATCGTCAGCAACGAAACCTCAAGTAGTCAGTAAACAACATAGGAAGGACGGGGCCCCAGGAGCAGGACTGAGTCACCCTGCCTTAGTAAACAGGCTGTGGGAGAAGGTAAGACAAACCTGATCCCAAGCAGGTTAGCGCTTGCTGCTGTGTTGTTGTCAAAACAAATCTGAGATGAGTTTGGAAGAACAGATCAACATTGACTCAAATTGTCAGCAGCGAAACCTCAAGTAGTCAGTAAACCACATAGGAAGGACGAGGCCCCAGGAGCAGGACTGAGTTACCCTGCCTTAGCAAACCAGCGATCGGCTGTGGGAGAGATCGAGTCATCTTGTTTGACTCGCATGTCCCTGCCAGGCCTGGCTGCTGCCAGAGAATACGTGCTCTCACAATATTTTCAGACTTTTCTCGAGTACACGGAGGGCCTTGGTTAAAAACACCACTGGTAGCGGTGGGATTCGAACCCACGCCCCCGGAGAGACTGGAGCCTAAATCTAGCGCGTTTGACAACTCGGCCACGCTACCACAGGGGGCTTACCTTCTTGGGCCTTCTCTGCCCTTCCACCCCCCAGAAATAGAGGCAAGGCCGGCCGGCCGCGGAGCTTCTTTGCAAAAACCGTCGATTGCGCCCGAGAAGCTCTTTGCTCGGCCATGGCAGCCACAAGAGTCTTCCAAAAAGGATGACCTGGATGACCGGGACAAGCAACGGGTGGTGTATGCAGCTCGACACCAGAAGAGACTGCTGAGTGGACGCTTCAGAGTATCAAAGACGCCCACTCAAACCCCTGGAGTAGAGAGCACTACTAGAAGTGTGCTGGGTGCAAGCAGCGCACCTGCCCAGTGGCCTGACTGTTGCCGTCTGGTGGAGACCATCTTCATCAGGCTTTGCACTATTCATCCAAGCCCCAAAAGAAACGGCAAGGGAATGCTGTCGAGGTGGTCTCTGATCTTCCAAGACTACAGAAGGATAAGGCAGCTTGTACTGGGCAACAGCGTGGTGATGGGAGGAACCTCAATGCAGCTGGTGGAGGTTAACCAGAACACCCTTATTCAGTGGTACAACAACAGACAGAAAAAGCAGGAGCTGTCTGTGCTGCTTCAGGGCATTCAGTTGCCTCAGACCCTCCCTGAAGCTCAGGAACCTCTCCAGGCTGCCAAACGCCCACGGACTGAGCCAGAACAACCAGCAGAGCAGCACCAGTAAGCTACCAGAGAGCACAGCAGGTCAGGCAAAGCAAAGGCAGACTTCTACTGGACGACCCCCTCTCAGACCCAAGGCACCAGCACAGAGTCCTATGCCGGTTACGCCATCAGCACCTAGAGCATCAGTGCAGATGGTAACCAACATACTTATATCAGCAGCACCAGGTTTCCAGGGTGTGCCGATGCTTCAGGGTGTGCCAGTGTTCCAGGGTCTGCAAACGATTCAAAGATTGCTGATGGTTCAAGTAATGCCGATGCTTCAGGGAATCCCGATGATTCAGGGGATGTCAATGATGCCACAGTTACAGCCTACAGTTGTGCAGGGCACCAGTTTACAACCTGTCCTGATGCACCAGCTGCCAATCCGCAAGCCATGCCCAAGAGACCCCACAAGAGAACTGTAGAGGTAAACACTTGCAAGAAGTTCAGGCAGTTCAAAACAAGTGCAATGGGACATAGCCAGTACAGCGGCAAGGATGCACTGCCCACAGACTGAGACTGTTACAAAAGAACAGTGGTTAGAGCAAATGCGGCAAACCGTTCCCAAATAATGTATATATTTTTATTTATTGTAGTGTTGTATATAGTTGTTTAAATATAGTTCACTATTGTTAATGTTTGTGTTGAACATTATTTAACTTTTTGTTTTTTAAACATTAATATTTTATTTAACTTTTTATTTACTGTTTTTAAACCCTGTTTAACTTTTCATTTAACTTATTTATGTCAGGGTTCTGTCACTTCGGTCTAGTTTATTCATGGTTTTGTGACGGAGCCCTGACACTCCCTTCTTGTCTTGTTTTCTGGTGAGCGCGCGGCTTCGAGTGTGCTCGAGCTGCGTGCTCTCTTATCTGCGTGCTCTGGTTCATGTTGGGGCGTGGTGTTCGTATCCCGGCACTCCTGTCTTGTTCAGGCTCGGTTCTGGTTTCGTGTCGGGGTTCGGACACTCACGCTCCAGGTTTGTTCTCGCGGTGGGAGTGTGCGATTTCGAGTTCGCTCGGGCCGTGCGCTCCTCTGTTTGTGTTTTGGTTTCAGCCGCGTGCTTTTTTTTCTCTTGTTTTGTCTTGTTCTGTGTGGCACGCAACTTGTGTTTTTTTTCACTGGATGCGTGCTTTCATGTTTGTCATGTTTTGTGAACATGCAGCTTATGAGTCTTCTCGTGTCCTGTTTTGTGTGAGCACATGGGTTGTCTTGTTTGGTTCGATGTGCCATGTGCTCTCATGTTAATTGTCTTGACCCCACCCACCTTGTTTCCTGATTATTGGTTAATTTGCCCCACCTGTGTTTACTCATTACCCTCCTAATTTGCTCCCTTTACAATCTCCTTGTGTTTGCAGTCCTGGGCCGGTTCGTCGTCGATGTTACCCTGTGTGAAGTCCTTTGCTGCCTTGCCTTGCCTTGCCTTGTCCAGCCTTGCCAGTCTGCTTTCCCCTACGGGGTAGTTTTTGTTGTTTATTTAATTTATTTGTAAAGCCCTTTCACCTCCTACAATTGAGTCCTCGCTCTATCCCTTCGCCCACACCTGACAATTTACTGTTTTTGAAAACTTGATATTTACCATTTTATTTCCCCCTTTAATTTATTGTTGTTTGAACATGTATTTCAAATTTAATTTGTTTAATATTTATTATTCTATTGCCATTATTGTAAAGGAAAAAAAGGCAAATGATTGCTTTTTGATTTATACTTTTATTTAAATTTTATTTTTCTTAATTTATTGTTGTTTGAGAACTTATTTAACATTTTAATGTAATTTGTTTATTACTCATTATTGCTCTGTTGGCATAATTGTAAAATAAAAACAACTTGGCAAATGATTGCTCTTTTACTTTTATTTTCGTAACAATAGTTCATCAGTACACTGCAACAATAGAACATGTCTATAAAAAGATCATTTTTACATTTTGTCATTCTTGTCACAGACATTTATCAGCATATTCATTATTATTTTGCATCTTTTTCATTAGAAATAACAGATTTGTGCCTTGAATGAATGTAACCTAAAAAATGCTTAATCAGAATTAATATCAATACAACAACTACAAATAACAATATGCTTAATCAGAATAAATATCAATGCAACAACTACTACATAACTAATAATAACAACAAAAACACATTTCAATTGGTATACGTTATACTTTAAGAATATCAAATAAAGTATATATATACATTTTCTTAACCTTGAAACTTCCTTTATTTAATGAAATTTCAAAAAATTGTCTATAGCTGGATTCGAATCCCATTCTTGGTGAGCACCTGCAATAGGAAACAGTATAATATAACAGTGCGATCACGAAGAAACCGGAAAATGTATCACTGCGCGCAACTTTCTTTGAACGTCAAATTTCACCCTCTCTTTTCTTCTCTTTTCTCTAGTTCCCCTTCTCTATTTATTCCTTCCCCCTCTTCTTCCTTTCTTCCCCACCTTTGAGAACCACCTGAGTTTAAAACCATCAGTGCCGTTTTACAACGGGGTCTACCGCTTATACTAAACCTCTGCTTCATTTAGTTAAATGTATGATACTTGCATTGCCTTGGCCATTGAACGAGTGTCCGTATGCAGTCTCGGATGAAAGTTTTGATGAAAACCTTTGAAACCTTCAAGTTCTTCCGAGTTTGAAGGGTGATGAACTCCAAAAGATGTAATTCTGGCTCTGTGGTGATTGGAAGCATTTTCTCCCAGATGAAGGTGATAAAGAGCTAAGAGAGACATCTGCTGAGATCCGAGGATCTTTGTTGAGTGGAAAGCCTAAAGGGTCCAGAAGTGTTCTAGCTAATCCTCCTCATCCTCTTAGGATCTAAAAGAACCGCTGGTAGCGCCAGCCCTGGGACTTAGCAACCAGAAGATGGAGAGGGGATGAGAGACAAGTGAAGAGACTAAAAAGCTAGGCGGGTCACTGAAGTGAGGCCTTTTAAATCCTATGGAGGTCACACCCCTCGGGGGTCAAAGAGCCAATGGTGACTTTCACTTTTGGAGGGAAAGTTTACGACTCTTTGTCTTAGACCATGATATTTTGCATATGTGATTCACTGGGTGTTGATGCCAAAACTACTAAAGATTCTTAGGACACTAGCATGTTGCATAGGTATCAACATGTAATATACACTCTCGATTAGATCATCCGAAGACGAATTCATAGATACTAAACATGGCATAGGTCAGGTTACATGAAAGAGTGGTTCTATCATAAGCATGCATAAAATAGGATACAATACAAAAGGCAATATACAAGAACAGTAATAATATACACAATGACCTGAGGATATGTGATAGGAAGGTCAAAGAAAAATCTGTCTATGAATTAATGAAAGAAGTCGTTTCCTATAGCAATATGTGTCTGTTTTAGAGAGAATTGAGTAGGGGGAAGATTCTCTCTTGATACTTTTAGGTCGTAAAGTTTATTTGGTCTGGGTGAGGTGTCCTGGTGTCGTTCACAGACATCCTGGCACCCAGTAAATTTATTGGGTGAGGGGTCTGTGACTATTTGTTAACCTAGCATAATTGAATTGTTAAATCTAATGAAATATTGTGTGTCTGATTGGTCCAAATGCTACATGGCCACGCTACACCGATGGGCCCGTGAGCATGCAGTGTCACTTCTGCAATCTCTTTGCTCAGGATTGACTAAAATCATCAGAAATCAGATCTTGAATAGTCAGTTACCCATATACAAAGGATGAGGCATGATTGAGTCATCCTGCCTTAGCAAAGAGGTAACCGTTATGGAAGAAGATGATGCACCTTACCCTACTTACATGTTTCTAACAGTCCTGATATTTTCAGAGCATACAAAAGCTATTGACAGTGGGATTTGAATCTGTATCCCAGAAAAGACAAGAACCCAAATCCAATATCTTAGACCCCTCTGCCACACTATTCTGTAAAGTTATTTTAGCCCAGCCACTTTCCACCGACTTTTGTCTTGTTGTGCTTTGCCAAAAGTGTTAATATTAATACATTTCAAAGTAGCTACAATTTAATGTATGTGAAGGCAACATAATTTTCAGAAGCCATTACTCCAGCCTTTACCGTTACCGACTAATATACTGAAACCTTCTTTATTTTTATTATTATTTTTTATTTGTTGAAAATGTTTGTGCTGTTTAAAGTAGAAGTGTTTTTTAGGATTCTTTGATTAATAGAAAGTTCAAAAGAGCAGCATTTTTTAAAAATACAAATCTTTTTCTAATGTTATAAATAGCTTCACTGTTATTTTTGTTCAATTTAATGTACCCTTTCTGAATAAAAGTATTAATTTGATGACACCAAACATTTGAACAGTAATTTATCGAGCAAATTTGTTTTGCAACTTTTAAATACTAACTGTTGCATTACAATATAGTCAGTAACAGACAGTAAACTGGAATTTATACTCTGTTGCTAGTTGGAATACATTTCTGAGAGAGGGTCATCGATTGGCAGGTAAAGAACAAGCAGATCATCAGCTTCAGTGCATCTACATGACACAAAACATGATCACCCCCTTGTCATACCAAGTGATCCCGCTCCTGATTTCTGGTTTCAAAATCTGCCAGTTGTCCTAGAAGTTCCTGTATTTAGTAGGACTGCACAGGCCTGGGTTAGTTGTAGCACACATGGTATATTAAATATTTCCACACATGCTAGCATATGTCAGGGAACTGTTGTGTGTGTGTCATGTGTTCCTGCCCCTTGTGTCCATATTTGGTTTGTTTCCTGTCATGTCATTAGTAGTTCATTCTGTTCAGCTGTGTTTGTCTCATTAGCTATGATTTACCTGTGTATATTAGTCCTGTCTGTTGAGTTACAATTTGGCTGGTCTACTCGTTTATCCCGGTGTGTGATGTCCTTGTCTGCCTTGTCCTGCCCTGCGTTGATGTTCAGTAAAGTGTTATTTGAGTTTATATCCTCGTCTGCGTGTTCCTAGTTCCTCCCTCGTGTGTGCACCGTGACAGAAGACCAGACCTAAACAGTAAGCGGCGCCCCTTCACCTCGTTTTGTTTTCCGTTTTTTGAAAAGTTTTTTGTTTGTTCCGGTTCTGTTTGTCCCTCGTGGTATGGAAGTCGCCACTCGTCCTTCTGCCCTAGCCCGCGTCAAGTCGGCGTGGGAGTTCGGCAGGATTACCGCGAGTCCACTGGCCGCGAGCCCTCCAGTCTGACGATCGCGGGAGAAGTTCGCCGTTGTCCGCGGCTCATCCAGCCCGCCGATCGCGGGAGATATCCGCCGCTGCCCGCGGCTATCCCAACCTCGCCGCTCACACCGAGCCCGCCGTTCGCGGGAGTTCACGCCGCCGTCCGCGGCACACCGAGCCCGCCGTTCGCGGGAGTTCACGCCGCCACCTGCGGTTCACCCAAGTCCGCCGTCCGTGGGGAAAGCCAACCCACCGTCGGCGGCTTCACCGTGCCCGCCGTTCGCGGGAGATCAACGCTGCCGTCCGCGGGGAAAGCCAACCCGCCGTCGGCGGCTCCCCCTGTTCACGCCGCCGTCCGCGGCTCCCCCTGTTCACGCCGCCGTCCGCGGCTCCCCCTGTTCACGCCGCCGTCCGCGGCTCCCCCTGTTCACGCCGCCGTCCGCGGCTCCCCCTGTTCACGCCGCCGTCCGCGGCTCCCCCTGTGCACGCCGCCGGTCCGCCTCTGACTCGATGCCCGCCGGTCCGCCGCTGACTCAAGCCCACCGGATTGCCGCTGACTCAAGCCCACCGGATTGCCGCTGACTCAAGCCTGCCGGTCGCCGATACCCTCTCCGTGGATCAAGTCCACATGTCACGGCCAGGAGAGCCGTGTTTGTGTTCGTTGTGCCCACAGGAACATTTTAAACTTACCTTGTCGTGTCATGTCTTGTCCATGGAGACTCGTCTGGGGCAGGCGGCTCCTTGAGTTGTGGCCATGGAGGCCAGTCGCAGCCGCTTGCCCCCCCTGTCGCAGAAGTGGAGGAGGTCGCTGAGGGACCCTGTGAGGGCCCCTGACTCCTCGTCATGCCCAGAGGAAGCCTCAGCTTCCTAGCCAGCCCAGGAGGGCTTCTGGTTCCTGTGGGATGTCCTGTCCTGTTTGTCGGACCCTGGAGGGTTTCATGTCGTGTCTTGTACTGTTTTGTTTGTCTAGCCCCGGAGGGCTCCTGATACCCCCTGGATTCCCCATGGAAATTTTGGGGGGGGGTAGTAGAGCTCTGGGTGGAGTGGGTGGGCCGAAGAAGGATGCCATGGCCACAGTTACCACCTGCCATGGCCTCCTGAGCTCCCTGCTCCGCCATGGGTCCTGTCTGTCTGTTCCGCTCTGGAGGTCCCCGTCCTGTGGTCCGTGTCTGTCCTGAGAGGCCTCCAGAGCGCCCACCCCCCCTCCCTGATGGAACTGTTAAGGCTCGGGACGAGCCTTTCGGGAGGGGGGAGTTATGTCAGGGAACTGTTGTGTGTGTGTGTCATGTGTTCCTGCCCCTTGTGTCCATATTTGGTTTGTTTCCTGTCATGTCATTAGTAGTTCATTCTGTTCAGCTGTGTTTGTCTCATTAGCTATGATTTACCTGTGTATATTAGTCCTGTCTGTTGAGTTACAATTTGGCTGGTCTACTCGTTTATCCCGGTGTGTGATGTCCTTGTCTGCCTTGCCTTGTCCTGCCCTGCCATGTCTTGATGTTCAGTAAAGCGTTATTTGAGTTTATATCCTCGTCTGCGTGTTCCTGGTTCCTCCCTCGTGTGTGTGCACCGTGACAGCATAACACATTTTGTTACTTACTAGTCGCCATATCAACATTATACAGAGATTTTTTTTTTTTTTTGCCAAAATTAAAAATCTTTTGAAGATATTACAGAACATTTATTTTACCATAGCAAAAGTAAATTTTCCATCTCAGTTTTTAGTATTAATTCAAAATTAGACAAATTTGCAATTGTTTGATTGTCCAATCTGTTATCAGTTTAGATTTTAGATGCTTCGCTAACTAGCAGAAGACACTAACCAGTTTTAAATTCCAGTTACGCAGATGGGGAATGTTGTAACACTGCGTTACAATGTGCCCTGCCATATGCTTTTCAATAACATTGGCGATGTAGTTACACTATTTACTTTCATGAATTTAACGAGATTCAGTGTTTAACATTCAGAAATTACTTCAAGAAATGTAAAGCATTTTGGCCGGTCTATTTGTCTTGTGTTCTGTAAGAGCTGTGTGAGGAGGTCTCTGTGTTTTTCTGGATGTCTGAATGTGTTTCTTCATCCATATATGCCCACATTGCTTTAAACCAATGCCCAAGCATCATGGGGCCCTGAATGCAATGTGTTCATTGTCAAATTTCAAGATTATATTATTTCTTAATTCTTAAAAAAAAACATCATTTTATTTGAAAAGTTAATTTCTTGACAAAATATTAGTTTAGTTTGTCTTTTATATATATTTTATTAGATCAGATAACATTTTAAGCTGTCATATGGTCATGTTACAACATGCCCCTCAGATGTTACAATGTACCCCACCTTCCCAATGTAGATTTACACAAACTGAGGAAGTCAAAAAGGGGTAACACTTTAGAATACTGATCCTTTGTTAAAACCTGTTAACTGTCACAGGCCCACCGGTGGGCCCACTTGACATTGTTTTAAACAGCAATATCTCAGTCTAAACCTAAAGCAATCTTAACAAACTATACATCGTTTGAAAGCTTAAAGACTCTAGTTTTCGTATTTGGTGACTTGATTTTTGAAATATTTTACAGAGCAACCGTAATTTATTAATTTGTAAGAAGAGTACTCATCAGACTCAGAGAGTGAGAACTGACCTTTACTTTGAAATAGTGATACATATATAAAATCATGAAAAATCAGCCATTCATGTTCATGTCAAGTGTTCAAAAGATAACATTCATTCTATTTTTTGAGAAAAAAAAGATCTAAAAGTGTTTCGAATATAAAGAAAAAACAATAGGTTCTCAATTTTTGATGCAGCATGAACTATAACGTACGTCCAGGGTTCTTGTCGCATGTCTTTTATGTGTTTTTTAGAGGTTGAATTGAAATCAAATACTGCCATACTACCATTAATACTTCTGAATTTGATGTCTACGTCATAAATATTGAGAAAAGTAAGGAAAAACATGTTTCAGATCACTCAAACCATATATGGAAATGGAGCCGCCCTTATATGGTTACTAATGGGGTTTGATGGCCATCTAGTGGAAAGGCTTGGTACTACGCCCAAACAAAATTTCACTGAAAGCTCATTTTTTTAGATATCAACCTCAAATTTGGAACACAACTTTTTTTTATTATTTTCTAGCATTTTTAGTGTAAAACATGTTTTGTAAAATATATATTTTATATAAAATATAAATATTTAAATTTTTACATTTTATATTTCCATAAACTAAAACTTCCATAACTTTTTTGTAATATACTTTTTTGTTTTTGTTTTTTAACAAGAAACTACGATTATTGATTTAGTAAGTAATAGCACTCAGTTGAAACTGGTAGTTTACTATTAGCTAATCAATAGCTACTATTTTTTATATATATATATCCTGGAGAAATACTAAGAACTACTGTATACAGGTTCATAATTAATGTGAATTATGCATAATGTATAATTAATTCTAAAATGAAGATCATGGTAACCCACTAGTAATGACTCAAGAATGATCAAATTCGTTTAAAGGAACTACTATTACTGGATCAGTTTTCTAAAGTGAAAAGCATCATAACTCCTTAATATTGGCTGACGTCATTTTAAGCTTTTGAGATATATGTGAGGTTTTGGATAGTGATGACTAAAGTGTTACTACATCCTTCTGAAGAAACTACTAATTATTTGGATCAGTATTCTAAAGTGAAGATCACGGTAACCCACTAGTAATGATTTAAGTGTATTCAGTAACACCTGAATAATTGCTATCCAACGCTTCACAACACTCTCAAAAGCTTACGATGATTTCAGTCGTTACTCGGGAGTTATCATGATCTTCACTTTAGAATACTGATCCAAATAATTAGTAGTTTCTTCTGAATAATTCAGTAATACTTGAGTCATAACTAGTGGGTTACCATGACCTTTACTTACTTTACTTTTACTTTTAGTCATTTAGCAGACGCTTTTATCCAAAGCGACTTACAAATAAGAAAAAGTAACTAAAACTAAAAGTTAACACTCTGTAAATACTCTATACACACCCATTTAAGAAAATACAGAAATTAAATAAAATTGACAAATGCATACAACAACATTTCAATAGTATAAACAAAAAAAGGGAAAAAAGTAAATTAATAAAATAAAAATCGATACTTATATCCTTTACTTTTAAGTTAATTATACATTATGTATTATTCATATTATGAACCTGTATAGTAGTTCTTAGGGAGGTATGAAAAAATAATAGTTACTGATTAGCTAATAGTGAACTACCACATTCGACTAAACACTATTACTTACTAATTCATTAATCAGAGTTTCTTGTTAGTTACTAGAGTGCTAATATTGCGTTACTCATGTGTTCTTGTGTAACTGTTAGTTATTCATGATGGAACAGTATTCTAAAGTGTTAAATCATATTTTTACAAAATAACTTTATTTAATTCCGAATCAATCGATTTGGACACCTTTATTCTCACTAAACTGGGTGGATTAAAAGTGCAGCATCGAGCTTGCATCACTCCAGCTGTAATCGTGTGTGTATTTTGATTAGCCTATATTAGCCGTTCTAATAACCATGATAAACTGATCAGCTATAGCGTTTTGAACTGCACTGTATGAGACAAAAACAAACAAAAGTTATCTACACTTTCAGTGCACACGTACAATCGCGGAAGGAAAACAAGGTTACAAACAGACGCCGACGTATTACAACTTCCTGTTTCGGGAAGCGCTGAGCTGTTGTTTGCTACACAGCTAGTAAGCTTGAATGTCCAGCAGGATTGTGTATAACCTTAGAGTCCGAATGCAAACAAAAAGTGCGACTTACTGCAATTGGTGAAATAATGTCGGACAGTCCGGGTGGGTATTGTTTATACTTAAAGCGAAGTAATTAGCCAACTATTTACAGACCTACCGTGCTAGCTGCAGATTGCTCAAATCGACATATAGACATAAAATGTATCTCTCTTGTTGGTTTGTCTGAACGGGTTTATATGTCTGTTTAGAATTCTGAATGATTTTCGTGAATTTTTGCCATTATTTAACTGCTGTTTTGAAATTTAAAACAAAGTTACCAGAGTGTGTCACGACAGCACATTTACTCACAGAATGTACTTACATTTTTGCCAGTGCCAGTAATGCATTGTTATTCTGCTTTTATTTTACTGAAGCTTGACATCTTAATTTAGTTGTTTTCTTTTTTTCTAAGTGAGGTGTAACGTTAGAGCTAACAACATGCAGAACACCATAACTTTGACGACATTATTGCTTTTTTTCAACTGCTTCTGACAGATTTGCCACCAAGCGATGAGCAGAATTTAGAGATCCAAGGCTTCGTTGCTAATTGTTCTTCTGTTGTGATGATGGAGGAACAGGAGGATAGCATGTTTAATGACCAACATTTCTGTAAGTATAAACTTAAATATGCCTTATACACATATGTCTGCAATACCCTTTCCTTGTCTTACTCTTTGCTCTTTTTTTGGCAGATTGTGAGATGTGTCACCAGCACTTCATTGACCAGTGTGAGGTTCATGGTCCACCATTATTCACATGTGACTCGCCAACAGCTATGGGCGTTCCTCAGAGAGCTCTGCTGACGCTGCCGCAAGGCTTGGTTATAGGCCGATCAGGCATCTCTAATGCAGGGCTTGGGGTTTTCAATCAAGGTCAGACTGTGCCATTGGGGATGCATTTTGGACCTTTTGATGGAGAGGTGTCCTCGGAGGAAAAGGCATTGGATAGTGCCTTCTCTTGGGTAGTGAGTGTCAATCTTACTGTTTTATAATTTGTTAAAGTTATAATTTTAATTTAAATATAAGCATTTGGCTAGACAAATATTAATGCCATGTTCTCTCTAGATTTATAGAGGAAATAATCAGTACACTTACCTGGATGCGGAGAGAGACACTCACTCTAACTGGATGAAGTAAGCACTTCTATTTGCTTTTGTTGTGCTTTGTAATTTAGCCATTTATTTGATAGTTTTCTCAATGTTGTGTCTTGCTTTAGGTTTGTGGTGTGCTCAAAGAGTGAGACGGAGCAGAATCTTGTTGCATTCCAGCAAAATGGACGTATTCTGTTCCGTTGTTGTCGCCCTATTAGCCCAGGGCAGGAATTTAGAGTTTGGTATGCTGAAGAATATGCTCAAGGACTTGGCATCATCTGGGATAAGATCTGGGATAAGAAAAGCATTTCTCTAGGTAATTACATCTTGGATTTTTACCTGCTTTGTGGCATCTTTGTTTCATATCATGAAATAGTAGTTTGTTTTTGTTTTTTTAAACGGCATGCTGCATGCTCTGAGTGAATGTTTCTTTAATGTCTCAATGTGCAGTTAATCCAGATGTTATTTAATAATTCCTGATGTAATCCAATTGCATTTTTTCACCATACGCCAACATTCATCAAAATGTCGTATTTTGTTTCACAGAAGAAGGAAATGCATACAGGTTTGGAATGACATAAGGGTGACTACCAATACTTACCGCAATTATTCTTGCACTGCTGTTTAGCAGCAGTTTTGAATCTTTCATGGCATACTCATCATTAACCTGCTGAATTATTTAGAGTGGTTACTTAATGTAATTAATAAAAATGAAAACTAAAGCCATAATTGTTTTCAGTCTCTATGACCTGCTCAATCATTACCTGGATGTGCAAACATGTTATTGAATACATACAAACAGTTGTTGTTTTATTAAACCGTTAAACTTTTAAAATGATAGAGATAAAAAAAAAAGACCCAATTAGATCAACAGGATTGCTAATCTTTAGGAAGCATTGCTTGATTGTGTACAAAACATATTTGAAGTTAACCTGCCATAAATATTTCAGTTATATGATGTAATGATGGGACATTTTTAAAGTTGAATAAAATGAAAACTAAAAGACTTTCAAATCACACGAGCCAATATTTTATTCACAATAGAACATAGAGAACATAAATGTTTAAACTGAGAAATTTTACACTTTTATCCACAAAATGAGCTCATTTCAAATTTGATGCCTGCTACAGGTCTTAAAGTTGGCACGTGAGCAACAAACGGCTGAAAAAGCAAGACATTTTGAAAAGATTCAGCTGGGAGAACATCTAGCATCTAATTAAGTTAATTGACAGGTCTATTACAAGAATATTACAGGAACAAATTTGGCAAAAGTCAGTGATAGCCGAATCATTATCTAGGTCTGTAACATGATTAGCTATAAAAGGGATGACTTAGAGAGGCAGAGTTTCTCAGAAATAAAGATGGCCAGAGGCTCTCCAATCTGTGAAAGAGTGCATAAAAGGATTGTGGAATACTTGAAAAACAACGTTCCTCAACGTCAAATTGCAAAGGCTTTGCAAATCTCATCATCTACAGTGCATAACATCATCAAAAGATTCAGAGAAACTGGAGAAGGCCGAAGACCTTTGTTGGATGCCTGTGGTTTTCGGGCCCTCAAGTGACACTGCATCACTTATCAGCATGATTCTGTCATTGACGTTACTAAATGGGCTCAGGGAAACACAATCCGCCGTGCCATCTGCAGATGCCAACTAAAGCTCTATCATGCAAAAGGAAGCCATATGTGAACATGGTCCAGAAGCCCCATCGTGTCCTGTGGGCCAAGTGCCATTTAAAATGGACCGTTTCAAAGTGGAAAAGTGTTCTATGGTCAGATGAGTCCAAATTTGACATTCTTGTTGGAAATCACGAACACCGTGTCTTCCGAGCTAAAGAGGAGGGAGACCTTCCAGCGTGTTATCAGCATTCAGTTCAAAAGCCAGCATCTCTGATGGTATGGGGGTGCATAAGTGCATACGGTATGGGCAGCTTGCATGTTTTTGAAGGCACTATGAATGCTGAAAGGTATATAAAGGTTTTAGAGCAACATATGCTCCCCTCCAGATGACGTCTATTTTAGGAATGGCCTTGTTTATTTCAGCAGGACAATGCAAAACCACATACTGCAGCTATTTCAACAGCATGGATTCGTAGTAGAAGAGTCCATGTGCTGAATTGGCCTCCCTGTAGTCCATGCAGGCCAATTCTTTCACCTATAGAGAACATTTGGCGCATCATTAAACGAAAAATATGTCAAAGACGACCAGGAACTCTTCAGCAGCTGGAAACCTATATCAGGCAAGAATGGGACCAAATTCCAACACCAAAACTCCAGAAACTCATAACCTTGATGCCCAGACGTCTTCGAACTGTTTTGAAAAGAAGAGGAGATGCTACTCCATGGTAAACATGCCCCCGTCCCAACTATTTTGAGACCTGTAGCAGGCATCAAATTTGAAATGAGCTCATTTTGTGCATAAAATTTTAAAATTTCTCAGTTTAAACTTTTATGTTCTATTGTGAATAAAATATTGACTCATGTGATTTTAAATTATTTTAGTTTTCATTTCATTTAAATTTAAAAAACGTCCCAACATTTCTGGATTTCGGGTTGTATAAATACTTGAGTACTACTTTGTAGGGATATCTAAATACAGAGAATGCTATGCATTTTCTGTTGATACCTGTCATGGCCTAGTGGCTTTCCAGTAATTTTATTTCTTTTTTTCAGGTCCAACTGAAGAACCGGCGTCTCAGGACTGTCTATGTCCTTATTGCCATTACTCCTTCCCAACAATTTTTTATTTGCGTGTTCATGTGAAGCGTTCACACCCCGATGACTATGCACACTTCATGCAGACACAGCCACTAGAGTCTGTAGACATGGCCCAGTGCCTTCTGGCCTCTGATGCAGCTCCTCCAACCCATATGCAGCCAATGATAGAAAGCTGTCAGGGTCAAATTTCAACCCCAAATGGACAACCCATCCATCAGTCAGAACAGTTAGACTGCACTGATTTGACTGATACATGCAGTAATGTTTTGAGTGACCAAGCAAACTGTGTTGCTGAGGTCTCGGGTGAAATGAATAAATGTGGTGAGTGTGGCCGTAACTTTTTGAGATCTTGTCATCTGAAGAGACATCAGCGCACTATTCACTCTAAAGAGAAGCCGTATTGCTGCAGCCATTGTAGGAAGTGCTTTAGTCAAGCAACAGGGCTGAAAAGACACCAACAAACCCACCAGGGGGAGGAAAAGAGAGAGAAAGATGCTGAGAGACCTTCTGATGTATACCCTTGCACAAAGTGCTCCTTCTCTTTTGTGGCCAAATCCAATTTATACCAACATCTGAAACGTCATCACCATGGAGAGTACCTCAGGTTAGTTGAGAGCGGCTCACTCACAGCAGGGACTGCGGGTGAAACAGAGACAAATTCTGACAAGCATGACCCAACCTATGAACCTCCTACTCGAGCTAAGAGGCCCATGAAGAACACTTTGAGAGGCAGGAGTCACCCTAAAAAAGTGTCTGTTGGCCGACCAAGGGGACGACCACCTAAAAACAAGCGTGCTGCTCAGGATAAAGTGCTTATCTGCACGGAGTGTGAACAAAGGTTCTCTGATTTGGAGACACTAAAAACTCACCAATGTGGGGAACAGGATAATAATAAGATCGAGCAACCACAGGAAGCAGCAGATTCTCATCATGTCTGCGGTGAATGCCTGAGAGGTTTCACTAATTTTGATCTTCTCAAAGCCCATGAGTGTATTCAGCAGGGAGACGGATCTTACTGTTGCTCTCACTGCAATCTTTACTTCAACCGTTTGTGTAACCTTCGTCGCCATGAACGCACCATCCACTCCAAGGAAAAGCCCTACTGCTGCACCCTGTGCCTCAAGTCCTTCACCCAGTCTTCTGGCTTGAAGCGCCACCAGCAGAGCCACTCACGCCGCAAAGCCCACCGCCAGAGCTCAGCCCTTGTTGATGCCAGCATCTTTCCCTGCGCATACTGCCCCTTCTCCTTCACTGATGAGCGCTATCTTTACAAACACATCCGCCGTCACCATCCAGAAATGAGCATTAAATATCTGAGTTTCCAAGAAGGGGGTGTTTTGTCTGTTGAAAAGCCTCACAGCTGCAGCCAGTGCTGCAAGAGCTTTAGCACAATCAAGGGCTTCAAGAACCACAGCTGCTTCAAGCAGGGGGAGAAGGTGTATCTGTGCCCAGATTGCGGAAAAGCTTTCAGTTGGTTTAATAGCCTCAAGCAACACCAGCGCATACACACAGGAGAAAAGCCATACACATGTCAGCAGTGCGGCAAGAGTTTTGTCCACTCCGGACAACTGAATGTGCACCTTCGCACACACACGGGTGAAAAACCTTTCCTATGTTCACAGTGTGGTGAAAGCTTCAGGCAGTCAGGAGATTTGAGGAGGCATGAGCAGAAGCATTCTGGCGTGCGCCCATGTCAGTGCCCTGATTGTGGAAAAAGCTTTAGTAGGCCACAAAGTCTCAAAGCTCACCAACAGCTTCATAATGGCACCAAACTTTTCCCCTGCACTCAGTGTGGAAAAAGCTTTACTCGTAGATACCATCTCACCCGGCATCACCAGAAAATGCACTCCTGACTAAAGAAGACGCTGATGAATTTATGGATGTCATTATGTTCCTTTTTTAAGATCATCTTTAGTTAATCTTTAAGTTCCATTGAGGCAAAATGATCTAGCCATTGAAAAGATCCTGTTCTTGCTGAGACTGGCAGAACTAGGCATGTTTGAGTATAACATAATGGGGACAAAATTGCTGGGTGTCGTTGGTTCCCAAAGACACAGAGTCATTAGGCTGGTTATAAGAAATTTGTTGAAAAAAAGTTAGCAAATTTCAAAACTATATTTTATTAACAAATATGTAATTGTTCAACAGTTTGTTCCTATAATCATAGTAAAATAATTTTGTAAATGTATGTGTTGCAAGATGTTTTCCTTTAGTCAAGAAACTTCAAAGATGGGAAAATGAGGGTTTTGAGGATGAGAACTCTTGGGTTTGCATAGATGCATAAATGTTCAGGTATTTTTTGAAGATATCATGTCCCTCCTTGCAACAGAAAATGCATACGATCATCTATCGATGTGCTTCTGTTAATGCTTTTAGTTGGCATACAACTGATCTTAGTTGCATTTAGTATAGTTTATCTCCCTTTAAATAGTGGGTATCAAGTAATAACCTTGCACAGATGCTACTTTTAACCATGATTTACTGTGATTGTGATGATGCAAAACATGCAACCTGAAACCTTTTTCATCAGTCTGGTTTGCCACTAATAATCTTTTCATTTTGCTTTTCTTACAAATGGGCCTCATATAAGAAAAATATTTTGATGCTCGTTTGTATGCTGTGACCGTGGTTGCTGTCATGTGTCTTTGCCATACTTTTATATTGTATAAAATGCTATGTGTTTATTGTCTATTTTAAATTCATCTTTGTCACAATGTGCACAAACCAGGTAGAAAAAACCTGCTCCTCCACTGACCTTGATCACATTAAAAAGCTGGTTTATTATAATGATACATGTACATGTGATGTTTACAAATTGAGATCCCTCTACAGATATTTCCTTTATAAATTATGAGTTATATAATATTTACATTATACCCATTTTAAATATATTTTAATTATGATAATATATAGTATTGCAAGTGCAGCACCCGGTGCATTCGGTAATTCTACCATTCAGTGGCTGACTGCTTTTTAACAATTTACTGTTCATTTAACTGGGTCTGCTGATTTTCTTTTAAAGATCACATCCGTGTTTTGTTTTTTTGTGTGTAGGTCATGTAAAATCACATGATTGAGGTGTTTACTAACTTTGAAGGCCTCGCTGAAGTGCTTTATGTACTGAATTGTCAGTGTTAAGATTTATATAAAGTACCATCCGTGTCATTGTTACGAAATTTCAACAACAAAAAAACCTTGGATGTTAAGATATTGGTGACCGTTTCAGAGAGCTAGAAGATGCTCGTGCATTGGTCCTATGCAAATTTCCCATCTTCTCCAAAAACAATGTAACCTTCAAATACATTTATCAAATTAAATAATTGAAAGCCTTTTTCCTTTTGCCCATTGGTATAGTGTTTGACTAACAAAGAGTTCTCTAATGCAGAGTATGTATTCATATGAATTTAATCTGTATTTTTCTCAATTTGTTCCACAGAGGCAGTCATATTAAACGCTGTGTTGAATGGTTTGGTTTTTGCTCCATTTAATACTCAAGATTTTACTGTAAAACTGAGCAAAGAACAGTTCATAAGATGCTTCGGTTGAAAAAAAAGAGGAAAAATCCTCTGGTATCAGATATTTAAGGGCTAATTGTTTTTTAGATATTTAATTTATTTGATATAAATTCATTATATTCTTGATAACCTTAGAAAGATCAGACATCTTTGTCAGCAGAAAGAATCATTTAGTCACTTCAGAGTTTAAAGCTGTGCCATACTTCTTATTGTAGGTGATTGTAAGCTGTGTATGTATCAGTTCACTCCCTCTAGTGTTAGGTAATGTGAATATCTCCAGTTTTGATCATCATTGAACTGCAAAGCAGTCTCATACATCTGAGTTTATATAGCCATTGTAGTTGCTCTCTTGACAGATTTAGTTTGAATAAATAAAAAGTTTAGGACTACCATTACATGTCCATAGAAGTTATTTTGAGCATATCAAAAAGCATTTTGCGCCACTTGAAGAAAACAAAGCAACCTTGGTTACAAATCCACAGTTGACTGTTTATTTCATAAAACCACTAACAAACCACATGAGTGTGTTTTCCATACAAGCCTTGCACTGAAAAAAAAAAAAGTTGTTTACATGCCTCATCAATTTAATTTAGTCCTGCGTAAAGACTAACGATGACATTCTAAATACTACAATCACAATCATTTATATTTCTTTGTGCCTTCATACATTTCACATGATTATGTTAACAAATAATCTTCCTATACGATGTGGAATTCACTGCCATTGTATCTGCGACATATTCCTCCAACAGCTAGTCTAAGAAAAGTGTACTGTATTAGGTTTAATCATATTGAACAATTCATGAGGCATATTCACTCCAGGCGGTACAATCATGATTTTGTCCTCTTTTCTTAAATGCATCCAGATTTCATTAAACTACTGTGGCCTATACAGGTCAATCTCTTAACTGCATTTAAATGTAAACCACACTCATTTAAAAACAAAAAAGGAAACTTTACACATGTGGAGGCCAGTCCCATAATCAGACATTATTATTATTACCAGTGTCTGGTATAGCTGAACAAAACAGTTCTACTGGAAAAAAATAAGTAGCAAACACCTTTCTTGCCTCTGTAATGTAGGTTTAAGGGAAGGTCTAAATGAACACTTGAGAGGGACTATGAACAGGAGTAATACTGAGAAAAAGGCAGCAGTTGGTTTTTAAGGTTTAAGTCACCAAAACCTTGCACAAGAGGTAAAGTGTGGACTGCTATAGGTAGAAGAGAGGTGTTTATGTAAACCCCTTAAAAATCTGGCTATATAGTAAGGCTAAGCTAAGAATGTGTGTTGTTTGTTTGCCCCAAAATTTGAGCTGATATAGTTCACCCTTAACTGTTCTTTAAAAGACAATTTTTTGAGTCTTTCACATTTTCCCCAGGTTCCCTCCATTCTACCATAAATTATGTGCTTCCCATTTTAAATTAATATATACAGGTACATCTCAAAAAATTTGAATATCGTGAAAAAGGTCAATATTTTTTGTCACTCATTTCAGAAAGTGAAACCCATATATTATATAGATTCATTACACAGAGTGAAATATTTCAAGCCTTTATTTCTTGAAATTTTGATGATTATGGCTTACAGATAATGAAAACACAAAATTCAGTGTCTCAGAAAATTAGAATATTACATAAAATCAATAAAAAAAGGATATTTTAAACAAATGTCAGGCTTCTGAAAAGTATGTTCATTTCTATGCACTCAATACTTGGTTGGGCCTCCTTTTGCATGAATTACTGCATCAATGCAGCGTGGCATGGAGGTAATCAGCCTGTGACACTGCTCAGGTGTAATGGAAGCACAGGTTGCTTTGATAGCGGCCTTCAGGTCATCTGCATTGTTGGGTCTGGTGTCTCTCATCTTCCTCTTGACAATACCCCATAGATTCTCTATGGGGTTCAGGTCAGGCGAGTTTGCTGGCCAATAAAGCACAGTAATACCATGGTCATTGAACCAGCTTTTGGTACCTTTGGCAGTGTGGGCAGGTGCCAAGTCCTGCTGGAAAATGAAATCAGCATCTCCATAATGCTTGTCAGCAGAAGGAAGCATGAAGTGCTCTAAAATTTACTGGTAGACGGCTGCGTTGACTGTGGACTTCAGAAAACACAGTGGACCAACACCAGCAGATGACATGGCAGCCCATATCATCACTGACTGTGGAAACTTCACACTGGACTTCTAGCAACATGGATTCTGTGCCTTTCCACTCTTCTTCCAGACTCTGGGACCTTGATTTCTAAATGAAATGCAAAATTTACTTTCATCTGAAAAGAGGACTTTGGACCACTGAGCAACAGTCCAGTTCTTTTTCTCCACAGCCCAGGTAAGACGCTTCTGACATTGTCTCTGGTTCAGAAGTGGCTTGGTAGCCCTTTTCCTGAAGATGTCTGAGCGTGGTGACTCTTGATGCACTGACTCCAGCTTCAGTCCACTCCTTGTGAAGCTCTCCCAAGTGTTTGAATCAGCTTTGCTTGACAGTATTCTCAAGCTTGCGGTCATCCCTGTTGCTTGTGCACCTTGTGTATTTAATATGCTTTGATACAGCACTCTGTAAACAGCCACACCTTTCAGTAATGACCCTCTGTGACTTACCCTCTTTGTGGAGGGCGTCAATGTTCGTCTTCTGGATCATTGCTAAGTCTTCTCCATTATTGTGGTTTCAAAGAAAAAGAGATACCCGTAATTTATACTGTAGGGATGGTCATTAATTGAAACTCATATGTAAATATTTTGAGATACTGATTTTTGACTTTCACGAGCTGTAAGCTCTAATAATCAAAATTAAAATAAAAAAAAACTTTTTAAATGTTTTACTTTACATGTAATGAATCTAAAATATATGAACGTTTCACTTTTTGAAATAAGTTACAAGAAAAAATGAACTTTTCACGATATTCTAATTTTTTAAGATGTACCTGCACTTTTAAAGAACATGGATCAATCATGCTTACTGTTTTATCACATATACAACCGGTCTTCCTACGGAATGTCCCAGGAAAGACATCAGGATAAAAAAAATGAAATAACACAGTAACAAGACTTTTAAGGTACAGCAGCAAGTGGCAGGTCATTACTTGAGTTTCAGAAACGGATGTCTTCAAAAACAAG
Source organism: Barbus barbus (assembly GCF_936440315.1). NCBI lineage: Eukaryota > Metazoa > Chordata > Actinopteri > Cypriniformes > Cyprinidae > Barbus > Barbus barbus. The sequence continues at coordinate 6,821,796 of NC_136716.1, read as the reverse complement.
ATGTTGTTTTTACCACTTCTGGTAGAATCAGTGTCCCTGTTTCATTAGTTTTAGGACTGAAGCCTGGAAAAATGTTCCACTGTATTTGTTAATGAAAGATCAGTCTTCTTTCTGTCAAATGTATGTTGTTAAAGTAACTTTACTTAGAATATTACAGGAACAACTTTGGCAAAACGATCAATGACAGCCGAATCATTATCTAGAGTTAAATATAAGGAAAATACAAAGGGTTTTAAAGAGCAAACACTGCAGGGTAAAACAATTATTCACAATACTAAGAATGAATATATGAAAAATAAGAAAAATCTCTAAAAGCATCAAAAGTCTGAAATCAAGGTATGGAGGAATGAAACTCTTGGGCTTACTGACAATAACAAAATGGTTAAAAGTACAGATTCTCTGTTTCCCCAGTTCCAATACATTTACACTGAAGTAGGTATAATTTTAACAAATGTTTACTTTTACGATGGATCCAGTGACTTCAACTCCTCGACCTGTGACTCAAGATCTATTACCTGTAAAAAGAACAATTTTATATGACAGCTTGAATTGAATGGTCTAATTGCCATATTTATAAACTGTACATTAGTTTTTAAATGTATTTTTGATGTATTAGTGGTCAGCAAAAGGATTTGATCATTACTAAATAGCCTAAGTCACTTTACATTGTCTTGGAGTTGTTCTGTTTCCTCCTTATGTGAGGCTTCGGTCTCCTCTACAGTTTTCTGCTGAGCTGTTTCCTTCTTCAGTAACTCAATCTCCCTGTATGAAAAACAGAAGTTAAAAGACATTCATATATTTCTGAAATTATACTGAATACTTCATAAAATATGGATTAATCACTTGGCTGTATATAATCATTTTGGCCCAATGACAAAGAAAAACATCTTTGAATTTTTTTTTGTTTAAAATACATGTGCCTAGTCCTTAGAAAATGTGATCATTTTAACTTAATGATACAATTTTGATGTGGTGTTAAAAGTAACAATTTATTTGTGTATGTATAGTATTAGTATGTATGTCTTTCAGAATGTTGTTATGTAATTCTATTCATTTTAAGTGTATTTATTAGCCTTGGACATTGAATTAACACAAAATTACAGTTATCAAATAACAAAGGTGCTTCAAAGTTGCTTCAAGCTAAACAGGACCTGGAAGTATCTGTGTGTTTTCTCTCACTTTTGCTGATACTCTTTTATAAGGCGTTTGGCCTTGCTGTATTTGCGTTCTAGAGCCTGGTACTGAGCCTGAGTTTCTTTCAGGTGCTCATCCACAGCCTGGCAAAGACTCTGCGCCTCCATCCAATATCCCTCCAGCTTCTCCATGCGCTCCCGGTTCTCCTGCATGTTATTCTCCATCTGGGCCTTTTCAGCACGCCAGCGCTGCTTCTCCTGCTCTGCATGATTTAGCTTCACACATGAATGCAAACAGGTGATTACATTTTTAGACCTGTCGTGCAAATAGCAACATAGATCAAAACTTTACAACTGTGAAAACCCAGAACTCTTTGTCAAAGGAAAAACTTCCATATGTGTTCTTTTGAAAAATTTAAAGGCCTATAAATGGAAAGTCTGCCATCATTTACTCACGATAATGACATTGTAAATCTTTATGACTTTTACCAAAACAAAGAATGTAAACTGTAATCCAATAATAATCTTCCCTTTCACCAAGCTATAAAATCTCGTTAAAACATTACCAACTTGCTGCCTCAAGGTTTTGCATCAGAGTTGATGTCAGAATATGGCACAAATTATTGGTTAGTGTGTGCAGTCAAACCTGGTGCCTATGAATGTGTAAAAACAGTAATCAGATTTGAGAGCTATGGCATGGAGAAGATTTTAAAGGAATAGTTCACCCAAAAATGAAAAATTGCTGAATATGTACTCACTCTCAAGCCATGCAAGATATAGATGAGACTGTTTTGGAGAGATTCAGCATTACATCACTTGCTCACCAATGGATCCTGTACAGTAAATCCACATGGAACCAAAAAAACTCCAGCCCATCAGCTGACCTCTTGTGAAATGAAAAGCTTTGTGTTTGTAAGAAACAAATCCATCAATAAGGCGTTTATCTTTAAACCATTGCTTCTGGTCAAAATAGTCTATAATCCATAATAATGCTTCCACCAGTAAAAAGTGCATCTCCTGTTGTCTTCTGATATCAAAATTCACCAACATATTTGTTCAGGACTGCTTTTTCACTGGAGAAAGCAAGGATAGAGGATTCTTAGCTCTTATTTTAGCCGGAAGCAACAGTTGAAATCTTAAAGATGGATTTGTTCATTAAAAACATGCAGCATTTCCTTCACAAGACATTAATAGATAGACTGGAGTCGTGTGGATTATTATGATGTTTTATCAGCTGTTTGGACTCTCATTCTGACAGTACCTATTCACTATAGAGAATCCATTGGTGAGCAAGTTTTGTAATGCCACATTTCTCTAAATCTGCTCCGATGAAGAAACAAACTCATCTACATATTGAATGGACTGAAGCTGAGAAAAAAAAGATTATCATTTTTGGTTGAACTTTTCTTTTAAGCAAATAAACTTCAATTTGAAGTAATCTGGACTACTATTATGGTGCTTTAGGTCTTTTGTGGAACTTGACAGTTTGAATCACTGTCCTGCTTTTGTTTTATGTAAATCAAAAGCATGAAGAAGTTCAAAACATCTCATTTTGTGTTCTAAATATAGTCATGCAGGTTTGGAAAGATGAGTAAATGATGACAATTTTAATTTTTATTCTAAGATTTTTTTGGGGGGGTCTGATGACCAGTTAGCATGAAAAGAGTTATCATACCTTCCTCTTGAGCTGTTGGATTTCAGCCTGAGTCACAGCATGTTTGATCTGCAACTGTGCCAAAGTGGTACATGGGTTAAAGAGTGTAACTAAATTTGCTCTTTCGCCATGATGAAACTTGCATTTTAATGGAAAAAACAAATACACTGATTAGTCTGAATGGATTTTTCAAAGATGACCCAAAGATGACAGTTTGAAAAGACATTTTTAAGACTTTCAGTGGGTGGCTTATTATAAACTGTCACAAAAAAACTACTGCAGCCATAGGTGTCTTTCTTGTCTTCTATAGAAAAAGAAAGACACCAATATTAATGTAAAGGAAAGTATGTGTCCCATACTTGGAATTTGTGCTCTGCATTTAATCCATCCAAGTGCACACACACAGCAGTGTGTAGTGAACAAACTACACACACCCAGAGCAGTGGGCAGCCAATGCTGCAGCGCCTGGGGAACAGTTGGGGGTTTGGTGCCTTGCTCAAGTCACACCTCAGTCGTGGTATTGAAGGTGGAGAGAGCGCTGGACATTCACTCCCCCCACCTACAATCCCTGCCGGACCTAAAACTCGAACCCACTAACTTTGGGTTACAAATCAGACCTTCTAACCATTAGGCCACGACTCCCCCACTATCAAGGGTCATAAAGTATATTTATTGATGTTTTAGTAGAAGGTATTCTATAATTATATAATTTATGAGTTTGTTCTATATAAACAGTGTTTAATGAATATTTACACCCTATGCTGATCTGTCACTTTCTTGCATCTTCGCTAAGAGACAAAGCAAACGTAACCGGGTTTGTTTTTGCATATTTAAAAGATTGGATGCTCCCTAATTTGTATTCTACCAAGGGCCTGTGATATCAAGAGACCTCCACAATTTGCTGGAGTCTGTGAAATTAGTCCGTTCAAATGGTTTACATATATACTGTACATAAACGTATGTACTTTTCCATCAAACATAGTATAGTAGTTTAACCTTTTTTTTTTTTTTTTTACATTTTTGTCTTACTTCTTTATATTTGTGGGCAAGCTTCTCAGGGTCCACTTCTACTGGTGACAGCATATCCTCATTCTCGGCCAAGTCAAACACCTCTATGGCACTAGGGTACGTAGGGCTCATCTCGTCTTCATCTTCATCAGTGCCGTAATCACCCGGCTAGAAGGGAAGGATAAAGGAACTGCCTTTTGTCACAAGATTTAAACATATTTTAAAAAATGTCCTAATATACTAGGGGAAAATGAAGACTTTGATATCTGTTAACTAAATATGATATAACACTTTTCCATTCAAAAATCAGGGTACAGATATGGTGTTAAGGCAAGGGTTATGCTGAAGTTTTATACTTAATGTCAGTGGTCATTTACACATGTTTTTTCACTACAGGATGCAGCGCAATAGAAAAAGTACACAGGGTTTCATTATCCATTTTAGTTTATATCCAATCTTTAAATGTAATACAAAATCTGGTGTCACTTATAGACATTCAGTGTTGTGATATTGCATTAACTTGTCAATGCCAAGTGTAGCTCACTTGACTTTTTTTTTATAATCATATTGACCTCTAGGAAGAACAACTGCAGAGTATGCAAGAAGTATGAGGAAAAGTTTTACAAATTTAATTTTTAATAAAAATGTAGATGCACTTTTCAGTCTTCTATATTGGATTGTAACCCGTTAGATATGCTTCAATTAGTGCACACACAATTTCATACCCATGAACACCACTAAGTCTAACCCCCTTAGCCCCCTTAGGTTGTTGTCATGACATCCTATCATTAAGCTGATGATGATAAGATAATGTGACGTATAATGTTTAAAACTGTGATTAACATAATCAAACATATCACACAAAACCTAAAAAGTGTTTGAATAAGCAACCTGAACAAACTATCTCTAAATGAGTGAAAATGTCCAATGAGAGCGCTTCAGCAGATTATCTTTTTTTACTATCGGTTTTACTTTTAATATACTAAGCATCACTTCTTTCACTATGACATGTTTATTTAACTATCTAAATGGGGACATTGCATAGACTTCTATTGTTTTTATATACAGCTGCTTATAAATACTTTAACCCAACCCATAAAATATTTTACAATACCAAAGGCCTATCAGGTTTAGCTCACTTCTGAGTACAAATATGTCCCCAAAATATGGTTTAAGTAGGTAAACACACACAAGTACAAGATTACAGACTGTCAACTAAAAATAAAAAATAAAAATACAACTATTCTAGGAAAGTACTACAGACCTCTTCCTCATCCCCCATGTAGTTGCTATATCGTTGTTCCATCATCTCCTGTTGCCAGCGCTCCTGTTCAAGGGTCTGCTGGATCAGCTGGGCCACTTCACTTTGCTCTCCTGGCTTCTCTCGGCCAATAATAAACCTGGAAACAGATGAGTTTATCACATACATACATTTATCACAAAGTATTTTTCTTTACCTGTTAGTTCTTGGGTATGCGCTAGACTAGAGGAAATAGTTCTCTTTTTTTACTTTGAATTCATCTTTTAAAGGGGTCATAGTACTTTTTCATACATTTCTCCATAATGACCATTATGTTTAGAATTGAAAGGGCTGCTTTTTTTGCTGTTTGATTTCAATGTAAATGCCTTACTTTTCTTCAGAATCAGTAAGTTCAAGTTGAGCTTTATTGTCATTCTGCTACATGTGTGGACATATAGTGGAACGAAATGTCGTGTCTCGCAGGACCACGGTGCTACAAACTAGTTAAACATAAGAAATATACAACAATGCAAGTATAAGAGAAAAAAAAGAAAAAGAAAAAACAGAGCATCTGACTAGACATATACTATAAATACTATAACTACTATACCTAGTTGCCTAGACATACACAAACTGAGACTGTACAAGAACTTTACATATATACTGTACATGAAATTGCGCAAAAAGATAGAAATAAAAAAAAATGGTATATATATTTCGTACATTAAATTGTTGTGCAGATTAAAGAGTGTCTATAATTCAACAGTTATTGTGTTACAATACGACAATCTGCACTGAAATGTGTCTCTCAGCTGGTTAATATCAGACCAAAATGATCAGGGATATTTTTTTAAAAATTAACTGCATCTGCTCATTTCTAATGTGGAGTTTCCTTCAAAAAAGCATATGCAGAGTTGCAGGTGATAATACAGCTTGAAACCGACTAAGATTTGACTTTATAAATAATTATATATAAATGCTCTTTTTGTGCGTTTAGAAAAGATATCTTACAAACATCTTCTTGTAAGGTTCGTCAAAAAATATGAGAAGACAACATTTATAATGATGAACAATGGCAACAAGGTTTATACTGTTGTTTACTTTTGATAAAGCTCTTACAGATCTATCTTGGCTGGTCTGTCTCCCCTGCTTTATACTTATCCACCCTCAATTTCCTCCCTTTTCTTTGCTGTGTTGTGCATGTCTCCTCCACCCAGTGTCTGGTTTCATATAACCCTCTCCTTGTTCTCGCCCTGTTAACACTGATCTATCATAATGAAATATTCTTCTCTTCTAAATACAGTCTTTGTAACACATCATAATTACAACTATCACAATGACCCCCACTGGCTGAGTGCTGAATGAACTGAAATGAGTAGGGAAAGATAATGACAAAGATAAAGTTAATGAACTCAAATCATTCTTTAAACACTTAAAGACCATATATTTGAGCAAGTTTTAAATTAGGGAAAATATTGTATCAAAAAGTTAATTTCACAATTTCATTGCGGTAGAACTGGCTATAGTGCTCCTGTAACAAAGAGAACATACAAACTTTACACACAACACAGCTGCAGGCAATTGTAATATATTACACAAGTGCAATGTCTACAAAATGTATATATAAAGTAAGAGAATTTGAAATAAGGAAGCTAAATGTTGTAAAAATCAAGCTGTCATGGAGCCATAAGTACAGTCTCTAATTACTTTGAATTTATTGCTGCCTTCAGTTCCTTCTGGGAATTTCCTACTTATGATTTTGGAAGTTGTAATTATGATGTAATATGTCCAAGTGAAAAAAAAAGCAAAGGATACAAATTATTTAAGTAAGAGATGCTCTATGTATTTAATAATTCTTGAAATTCTATGTTAATCAAGGGAAATACAGTTTTTTCCACACAAATCTGCTGTCTGATGAACAAATTCTACTGGTATTCTCAATTCATACTAATTATAGAGTAAACATTTACAATTAAAACTTAATTTTGACAAATAATCAAATAGTTTCCAGCATGATTTTTAATTTACACCCTCAATTTCTAGCTGTTCCATACTGACATTTCTTAAAACATCGTGGTGGTGCTCATGTGTGCTTCACTCATAAATGCAATAATTTCTGACATGAATTGCAGGTAGCATATGATTAATTCACCATTACTTATGCCTAGAGCAAAGAGTGAACTTTCACTTTTACTTATCTGTAGATAAATATAAAAGAAACTGAAAAATGGGACTTCAATGAAATTAGATATCAGCAAGGAGATGACTTTTGTACCACACTGTTCTAAATCCACGCGGTCTTACCGAACTGTGCCAGATGTGTTTCTCAGGACAGAGGCAGCAAAACTTTGAGTTACACCAACCAGGCTTGTCCCATCCACCTCCACTATCAAATCATTCACCTGGATCCTGAAAGGGAAAAAGTGAGAAGTGTGACCAATGTGAAATAAGTTTCAGTAATTAAGTTACAAAGTAAAAATGATGCTGTGGTATATGCATAACATCTACCTGCCATCCCGATGGGCCGCCCCTCCCTCTGTGACGGTCTTGACGAAAATGCCAAGCTTCTCCAGACCCATGTCAGCTCCAGCACCCATCCCAATAATACTGATACCCAAACCCTCATTGTCTGTTGAAGGTCAACAAAAATGGAGAATTCAATCCAGAGAATTACAGTATGAACATGCTCCACTCACCTTTTAGAAACACAAAAGGGCCTTTTACCTGCCCTTAATACCAAATTATCATTTATCTAAAGCACGTTTTTAACCTTGGGTAACGATGTGTGTCAATTTGTAATTTAAAAATGCAAATAAGATTGCTAACCTGGGGTTATGGAATTTTCAGTGAGAAACATCATCATATGAATACACAGGATTAATTGTAAACCATGACAGTTAAACTATGGGCAGTGTGAAACGTGAAACAAGATAACCCAGGATTCCATTTACCTTGGGTTTGGAAAGACCCAGAGTTAACTATAAGTGTGAAAAGCCATAAATAGTCTGGACACTCTTTCTGTCTTCAGAACTACATATTGTTTTCTCATTTCAATTTTCTTCCTGTATTATTCCTGTAATCTTTTTTAATGTTTTGTTGTTTGTTTTAATGTTGCTACTGGATACCTGAATCTCCCCTTGGGGATCAATAAAGTATCAATCAATCAGTCAATCAATCAATCAATCAATCAAAGAAGTACTGTGAAACATCTTTATTTCCTCTCTTTGACATTTTCCCTGTTGAGTGTTACTCTTTAAATGCCCCTCTTACGCTTTCCTAATTATTCCTTCAACTAACACACTTTTATTTGCTATATTGTGAATATAGTTACAGCTAAAGGGTGTTGTTAATCACAAAATGCAGTATAAAAGTATATTCACGATACAGTACGGCTTTAAGTGTCTTACTGTTTTTACAAAACTTTTTTATTATTACTACAACACTACATAAAATATTGCGATTACATTTTCATTGAAGCACATTTATTAAGATAATGTCTCTACCATGTAAACTAAGGTTAAAATCAACAGTGGCCTCTATAAGTGCCTTGTAGTATATGATCATTTAGTTCTTTTAATACATTTAATACTAGAGCAGGGTTAGGCAACGGCAGTCCTGGAGTGCTGATGTCCTGAAGAGTTTAGCTCCACACACTTAAATGAGCTAATCGAGGTCTTCAGAATTACTAGGGCTACAGGCAGATGAAGGTTTTTTCAGGGTTGGAACTAAACTCTGCAGGACATCTGCACTCCAGGACCAACGTTGCCCATCCCTGTACTTGAGTCTTTATTTTTCCATCTACATAATGCCCCCTTCATCAATTTAACAGTCTTTAAAAAAGAAACAGCCTACCATCCAAGTGAATATGTCCACCTGGTGTTCTGTGACTCAGAGGGTGAATTCTATTCAAAAGTGAGCTTCACTATGCCCTACTCACTCCAAGGGGCAGAGCATTTGAAATGAGTTCTTTATATAAATCATCTAGTATCATGTGTTTATTATTGCAACAATTACTTCCTTAACATGACCACTGTATTTACACTTTGCTAACAGCCTTGAGGATAGCATGCTTGTAAAGGGATTCAGTAGCTTTATTTAATTTTAAATGACCCTACGAGTAATGTTCCTTTCATGCAGTGTCAATTATGTGTGCAAAAATTAAATTTGAAATTTGACCTATGTAAATGACAAAAAACAAACAAAACAAAAAAAACATGATGAATTGCTAGTTGGTGGTTGGCTGTTCCATCAACTCTTTATCAATCCATCCGTCCATACTGTCAAACTAATCTTTTCATCCGTCATCCATCAATACATCCAGCCATTTATTGACTCTTCAATGCATCAATCATTTCAACCACCTCTCCGCAAATACCTTTCTCCAGTTCAACGGGGAACAGGTCCAGCCTTTCCACACGTTTCTCCAGCTCATATTCAGCAGAGGCAGCCATGGGGTCCACGTCATCATTCCTCCTGTCATAGTCCTCATTAGAATAGGTTGTGAACACCTGAAAATTTGATCATAACCACGTTTGTTTCAGAAACAAGCTTTTCATTCATGTAATAAAGTAAAAAAAATTTCACTCCCTTTTCAGAACATGTAAATACTCCACTGCTTATTGATTCACTTCAATATTTTGAATAATAAATTCAATAGGGGAATATATTACACAACAGCCAGATACACTTTCCAGATTCCAAGTAAACAAGTATCTGACTTCGATTCAGAATCAGACCTTGAACCAAACCCGGAATAAGGATTGCATTGCTTGTGATTATACACAGATTGTTCTGAATAATATTAAGAAATAAATATCAGTAATATTAACCAGTTCACCGCCTTCATTTAATGACATTGACTGATGCTGCCCTCCTGAATAAGCTAGTTAGTCTTAAAGAACTAATTTTCTACATTTTCTGAATAAGAGCTTACATTTACATTTACTCTCCATCAGTTCTCACAATGATTTGGCCTGCTAATTTTTCGATGATTTCCCATGTTTTCATAGCCAGTCGGCTTCCCCTACAAAACCTCACTCCCCTCAATTTATTTATTTTTTCTTTTCTTTTTGTTATTGTCTGATCACTTCAAAATGTAATGGCACACGTCTACTCAACAAGCTGCAAAATGTGAGATTCATGTCTGTACCACAAATGGTATGTGCAGACGATTACACAAATTACATGATTTAATCCTTATTAAATAATCCATGTAAAGGGCACATGTCTATATGACACTGCTGAGGCAACAACTGGCATCTTTTTAGCCATTACTATTAATACAACCATCTGTTTTAGAGCATGTTATACTTTCATGTAAAGCTCCAAATTTTATAACCAATAATTTACAAATCCACAACAGTTCTTTTTAGTAATTTTCTGGCTGATAAGTCTTCCAGAACACTGACTGGATTCAAATACTTGTCTCTTGCTGTTTACTGACATTAAGCATTGCATGCTGTTTGATTGTAAACATTAACTTTATCTACATGCTGATGCACTGACTGTGGAATTAAAGTGTCTTTCTATTGAAAGCAAAGCTGTGTGGGCAGAGCAAGTGTGCCCACTTCACAGCAGCTCTTGAGGCTTTACTGCTAGTTTTATATAATCTTTTTAATGTGGGTACGGGCGCCAACTTAACCTGGCCTGAACACACATGCATGTTTTAAATTTATACTGTTAATGTGAAATGCTCTAGGAGACCATGTTTTATACACAGCATCTAAATGTCCATTTTACTTTTGTATTGCAGCCTTCTTGGGTATCTTCTTTTGGCCAAACATTGCAATCGTCCTCCACATAGAAGGAAACACCAGAATGCATTGTGAGAAGCTTAGTCTAAAAGATGGCAGACAAACCCAAATAGAATTTTTAGATATTATAAATATAATTTGAATCAATTAAATCCTGGAATGTATTGACAAACAACAGTTTGCACCATATTTGTGTGCGCTGTGTATTTTTATGAAAATAATTTCCTGTCTGGTTGACGCCACCAAGCCCTTTTTTTTAGCCACCTGTCATATAGAGATTACTTTTAAGACTCCATTCAATTCCCAATAGATAAAATCAAGTCCTGTCCTACTTTTTTTCCCTCGAATATCCTGTATCACTCAGGCACAAGTCAAATTACAGAAGTTAAATGTACTATGAATGCCGTTTCCTGTTACGTAATGATATAAAAATAACACCAGACCATCTTTATTCCCCAATGCCAGACAACCACCAGCATCCTAAATCCTCATCCCTCAATTCCACCCACTCATATCCTGCCACAGGCCTCCCACTGTTAGCAGCACATCCCACATAAAACACAACCCGAGAGAAAAATTGTGCTTTACTCCCATCTTTGCTTTAAGTCCACCTGCACCTATTCCCCAATAGCAAAATGAAGCATCACATACACCAGCTGAGACCAGCTACCATGGCCACGTGATTCAGTGAGACTGTGTGGCTGGGATTTTTGGTTGTGCCCGGTGGACACAAACATCGGATTAAGGAGGGGGTAGGATAGAATGAGAGAGAGGAAGAGAGAGGCAGATAGTGGTGCTCCAGCTGGAGTACCCCTCCTCCGCTCAAACTCCGCTCGCCCATCGTGGCTCTGCTGCCCTACTAAAGGTATGAATGACATTAAATGTTCAGTAAATATCATTAATAGTCTATAGGAATTGTAGTTTTCTTGCTCAAGTGTTGGAAGAATGTTGGTAAAAAAGTTTACTAAATTAAGTTTATTTTCTTTTAATTACTGTAAAGTCAAAGTCTCAATCTCATTACGGTTTAATATAGAAATTTAACTCAGTTTTGTATCAAAATAATCTGAGTTTTAGGGGGACAGTGCTTATGACAAGAATAAAGCAAAAAATATCTGCTAATGCAACACAAGACACTTGTAACAATGAACAAAATAAAATATGAGGAGAAGTTCTAACAGGAAAACCCATGTTAGGAATACTGTTAATAGTCTGCTGGAAAAGAATAAATCCAAATAACATGGTTGAAAAGTTGTTGCCCACAACCACTGACATTTTCTGCTCTGCTTGAGGCCGGGAACAAGAGAGAGTTGCAGTAAGATTGGTTCTGTTCCAGGTGACAGGAATAGATTTGTGAACACCAGAAGGCACTCCATGTTTCTGCATAAACATGAGGCAGAGGTTTTCTGGTGTTTTTCCCCCATTCTCTTCAAACACCCCATGTTACTATATTTCTTACGCTTCTAGCTACTAGTAAATAAGTGTAGATTAATAATAAAATGTTGTGTATTTATAAAATAAAATACAATAAAATGTAATTTAGTTGCACTGTACTTTCTATTCAGTAATTTGCTAAATTAAACTGATTTGGTCTATTCAGTGGATCATATCCACTTCTGTTTATATAAGTGCACACACTTTAACAATGAGACATCAGTTGAATCATTGCTCTGGCTGACAATATGTAAGTAAATGTTATTTGAATAAAACATAGGGGTCATATGACGTTGCTAAAAAGAACATTATTTTGTGTATTTGGTGTAATGCAATGTATTTATGCCGTTAAGGTTCAAAACACACATTATTTCCCACATACTGTACATTATTGTTGCTCCTCTATGCCCCGCCTTTCTGAAACGCGCCGATTTTTACAAAGTTCATCGTTCTGAGAAGCGAGGCGTGCACTGATTGGCCAGCAAACCAGTGCATTGTGATTGGCCGAATTCCTCAAGTGTGAGACGGAAATGTTACGCTCCTTTACCATATTGTGGTGCTGTGTCCCGGCGCGACGAAACAAAAACAATAAAACCCATTATAAACAAGGCATTTGTTGCATCCAGTGGGGACATAATTGCTGATTATAATGACTTATACTGTCTTTTTGCAATGCAACGCGATGCGTAAACATTACCATGTCTGCATTTGTGATCGGAGAAACAACAAGCGCTACACTGCTCAGATCTCGCGTTTGAATCGTCAGTAGCAAATTCTTTAAATAAGAAAATGTACTTACAGGCTGTGAGTCAGAAGCGCCAGACTGTCCTTGCAAAGTTGGAATTGCCCCACTTTATAGAAATAGCCTTTGTGCTCTTCCAGGTTCAGGAAATAGTCCTCCGTAAAATGCGCTGCACACACTCTAATATTTGGGCTGAACTGTTCTGGAACAGTGTTGTAAATACAACTTAACCACTGATTTCTAGTGGTGTCCTCTCTTGGAGGCCCGAACAAAGTACTTTCACTTTCACAACGAAACCCAGCGTCTCCAGGACATGGCGCCGGTGGCAGCAACAATACTACAGCGAGAATAATAGTTACGCCTTCTTTCTTTGCGTAAACAATTGGGCAATGTTTTGCAAATCTCCCCACACCGTGACGTAGACATGTGGGGGTGTATTTGAATGAGCCGTTTTAGGGGGGCATGGACAAGTCTTAACTTAAAAGAATATCTCTTTGGTTTTGAGACTTTAGTCTTTCCAACTTCAGGGATCTTATCTATGCACAAAAAGCTTGTAAGACTCCAAAGAGAAAGGAAAACTTGAAATCGCATCATATGACCCCTTTAAAAACACTATGTTCAGTAAAGTAAGCAAAAATTGTGAAAAACTGGCACAGGAACAGAGTACACTGCAAAATACAATTCAGTGTTTCCCTATCTTTTTCATTGTATGGACCCCTACGGCACCTTTATTGACTCCTAAACCAGAAAAGTTTTCCTTTTGAACTCTCATTATACTGGATGTTTCTTAGCATTTAGCACTTTTACAAGTAATCAATACTCTGGGTGAAATAGAGACCCAAGTTCTTACTTAATTGTCTTTTACAAGTTTTGATTGTTCTGGGCCTGGAGGCAATTGTATTAGAAGTTGTATTGTTGTGAAGAAGATAGAAGTGTGTGAGATTCTTTGAAAATTGTTATTTAATAATGAATTTAACAACCCTGAAGTCATAATTTCTGTTGTACAGGTTTAACAAACAAAACAAATATTTTCTAAGAGTACTTTACAAGTACTCTCTGTAGAACTTGCTTAGGGCCAGTTAAACCCTTGTAGCTCAACCAGTAAGCCACTAGTACTTTTGTAATACACTGATAACCATCAAAATCAGGTAGTGATGAGAAAGTCACATGATGAACCAAAGCTTTTCCACAAGCTAAGAAAGAAAACACACACACATGCATAAACAAATGAAAACAAAGTGGACAAAATGTGATAATGTGAAAAAAATGGATAAAAGTGTCTTCCAAATGCATAAACGTATATAAATCAAAGGGGCCACCATACTGCACCATTTCATTTATGGCTACACCACGGATATGATCTAAAATGCTAGCAGTAATATAGCCCATACAAACAAAGCTTTCTCAAAACAATTATGCAAAATACATGCCAGGCATGCAAAAGATAACATATTGTAGAATTTAGGCAGTCATTCCTGAATATCATCTATATCCTGCTGTTCTGAGGCTTTGTTCAATAATGTAGCATATGGTGAGAAACTGTGAGGCAGGTTGGATTTTATCCTAATGATGTGCTGGGACTGACTTAAAAAATTAGGGATGAATGAATGAACCACATCTGCTGTTCAAATATGATTGCACTTCCTATAAATATACACCTCTCTGTTCTAATTATATATAGGAGTAAAATCATACTACCAAAATGCACTAATAAGCATACTTTTTTCTTAAGCTAGCATATCTTATATAGGTTTCACGGTGCACGAGGCTGGAATGTGAAGTAGGCCAAAGCCACCTTGATGTGAGTACAGTCAAACTTCCGTTATTGTCCCTCGGGCGCAGAGGTGTGAGGAGGAACATCTCTCGGTCTCACTCACAGACAGTTCTGGGTTGTCTGCACCATCCTGATATATCTGTCAGCTGTCTACAGAAATACCTCAAAATATCAGACCAAATTCAATGCTACACATTCATTCCTCTCCTAAACAACCCACTAAAATATAACCAAGCCAAGATGCACTTCCACTTCTTTCTAGTGTTAAACACAAAACTAAATTTTAAATAAAGTACTCTTTGCCATTCATAAAAATATAACAAACATGCACCTGTAATAGATCATTAGAGTACAACAACTGTCTTGTCTTCCACAGTCTTGATTCTAAAATGTTTTTTAAAAACATCTTTACATTCTTTAAGAAATATATAATTTTTCTTTTGATTTTAGGATGAAATATGACCCAGATATTTATTTGTAAGTTTCACTCACTAGTGAAATATTCTTAACAGATAATAACATTTTTTCCAGGCAGAAAATTGCCAGAATATGGATCTATAACTTTACAAATCATTTCACAAACGTTAACAGCCTCTCTCTCCAGATATATATTAATTTACTGATATTCAGGTTTATAGCTCAGGAAAACATGACATTTATTGATTCTGGACCACATTTTTTTCACCCTTTTAGGGATGAAACATTGACTGTGTAGATAGAGAAACAGAGAGAATGAATGAAAATTCAATTTTTAATGAAAAATGTTGTAAGTTTGAGCTTTTGGTGTGCACAACGCCTTGCAGGTGAGGACTGACAGCGATGTAATACTGCTATTTATAAGCACTGCCAAGCCAGAGAAAGAAAGAGAGAGATGGGAAATGAGTAAAAGAGAGAAAGAGGAGAAAAAAATAGTATTAAAATGGGAGTGAGTGACTTGGCAGTTCAAACATTAAAGGAAGATGAAAATCAAAAAGAATACTAGATTAACTTGAATGAAAATGTTCATCTTAAATGAATATGGGTTGAAGAAGGACACAGAGAGGAGAAGAAGTGAGCAACTAAAAGAGGGGCAGAGACTGAGGGAGGGAAGAAAATAAGAACAAAGCGGTTAGTGTGAGATCTGCCTCTTAGGTCAGCCTCAACTCTCCAGCCTAAAGAGAGAGGGAGAGAGAGGTTTAATAAAGACCCAACACCCTAGCCAGCACAACAGGCCTTGTGTTTGACGGAGAGCTGTTAAATTCATTTAGGGAGAAAACTTTGTCCCAAATTCTGTCTGCAAATAAGAGGGTGAAAAAAGGACAGAAGGAGAGAGAGAGAGAGAGAGAGAGAGAGAGAGAGAGAGTGACACGGCCACTTACTGACCAACACAAAGGCAGCCACAGCTTGGCAGCGACTGAATGCTGTCTCCTCGGCCTGCGGCCTCTATATGATCTCACACACCAGTGAAAAACACTGTACGAAGTCTCCAGATTGAGAACGAGTGTTTAAAAACAGTTTTTACTCAATTTAAAGGTTGCACAGAAATGCTGGTGCAAAGTAAATGCTCAATCAGCTTTTCTGACAGTGCCTTATGTTTGATAACAGATTTTTCAACCCAGACTCACTGGAAATACGCGACTCTCTGTCTACATTTTTTCAATACCTATAGCAATATAATTTTTTCTCCATTGCAGATGTGGGTTGATTAAACAGCCTGGTGGCACTAATAGATAATTTTTTTTTTTTTTTGTCTTTAACTTGCTTCTATGAGTCTTTGAGCTCTGTAATCTTGACTCATGTTGCACAGGCTTCATACCAATGTACTTTACATTGCAAGTGCAATGCTCTACCAGGTGAGCTACAGAGCAAGTTTACCACTTCACGAAAGCCATACATATGCATACAAATGTATTTGTGCAAGCCATACAAATGTTTTTGTTAATAAATCACATGCTATGGTAAAAGTGTTTCAAGGTTATAACATAATATTGTGCAAGGAACACAGTGTTAATTGATGATCTTCCCTGTAATCATAATTTGTGACCCTGGCACACAAAACCAGTCTTAAGTCGCTGGGGTATATTTGTAGCAATTGTATGGGTCAAAATGATCGATTTTTCTTTTATGCCAAAAATCATTAGGATATTAAGTAAAGGTCATGTTCCATGAAGATATTTTGTAAATTTCTTACCGTAAATATCAAAACTTCATTTTTGATTAGTAACATGCATTGCCAAGAACTTCATTTGGACAAAGGCGATTTTCTCAATATTTAGATTTGTATATACCCTCAGACTCAGATAGTTGTATCTCGGCCAAATATTGTCCGATCCTAACAAATCATACATCAATGGAAAGCTTATTTATTCAGCAATTTCGAAAAATTGACACTTAAGACTGGTTTTGTGGTCCAGGGTCACATTTGTATGAAAAGGAACAAAAGTTGTTGGTGTTTTACTGATTTCCAATAAGACTGGGATGAAATGTTTACATTATTAAATACATTTTCTGAGAAAAATAACAGCCACAATGCCAGAGTGTTTTGGATATTTGCCATGGCAATTATATGCCAAGATGTTTTGTTTTTAGTTTTTGCCTGTGCCAGGGCAGTCCAGTCCTGTTTCTAGAGGGCCACTTTCCTGTTCCAGTTTTGCATATGACGTTTGCTAGGTTGTTCTGGGGGGGTTTTCCCCATGGAAAGCGGAATGTGAACATTATGCTAAATGTCTACTTTTGTGTTTTGCAGACGAAAGAAAGCCATACACGTTTAGATGACAGTAGAAAAAGAAATTACATTTTTAGGTTAAGTGTTTTCAGTCAAATCTGAATCAAACACAGCTCGTGGTCATTTTGTGATTTCCATCTCTACAACATGACTACAGACCTTGAAGTTGCATTCTTTCATTCTCTTGAACAATCATTAACAGACTACAGGATCATTGTGAGTTTGGTTCTCACAAACAGCATCAGAAGAGCTACTGTTTCTCTGTGGGTTTCTCCTATCTATAAGTGATACTGACACATCCACAATAAATCTACCCTTTACTTTTATCTATTCATAGGTCAGCTATTTTTACTCATCACTTACAGGAGGGGTTTCGTCATGTTTTCGCATCGCCTGCATTTGAAAGACTCACACCTTTCTCTCAGATGCATCATGGGAGCTTGTTAACGCTTTCAGACATACGTACGGAACTGGTGCAGCTCATATTTACTTCATAGTAATACATTGATATTTATATGACATTGAAAGAGTTTTATGAATGTTATGTTTTCTAATAATGATTTGTAAGAGGGCATTTCATTTGCATGAAATTTCAAAAATGCATAGCTTTACATTTACGTTAAAACCTTTTTGGATGCTAATACCATATGTGAACAGAATATATATAAATCTTTAAAATTTAACCTTGTGAGGTACTTTTAAAAACTGCAGTTTTCTAATAATGTCAAATGAAAAGTTTTACTTCAAATTACTTTTGAAATCATTGGTAATATATTTAAATGTACAAAATTGCAACTTCATTATTACAAATGTGTAATTACAAATATATTTAAATACAAGATATACAAGTTTTAACAGAAATGACATTAAATTATATTTTAGTTTTCTTCATAACCTTGGAAAAAACAACAACAGAGCAACCAAAGACACACAGATGACCCATGATCTGCTACTTACTATTGCTAGTCGGTGACTGATTGTATTTATAGTTTTTAGGGGAAGGGACATTCTCATTCTAGAGACTATTTTATTTGATATGGTGTCCTGAAAGGATCTGTTGTTAAATGTTGGTTTGGTTTCCTGTTTACACAGATCTACAAAGCAGAACTAGCTACATCCTGATCACAAGCAGGCCAGCTGAGCTTATCAGACACATTGTCTGAGCTATGTTTGTTACCTCAGCCATTGATGTCAGGTCAGCATTTGTCCTGGATAAATGTCACACCTAATCAAAGAGAGGAAGCGCTTGGGAGAGAATAGATGCCAAGACAAACCGACTGACAGTCTGGATTATGTTATATTCTATTCAGCTCATTCAGTCTGTGCCAGTCTGCAGCCTCTAAAAGCGTACCAACAGTTACAGTGACTGAGGCTTATATATGAAGTTCATTCATTCATCCCAACACATACGCCAGTCCCTAGGCAACCATTTTAAATGAACCAGACCCCTCTCATTCATTTTAATGAACATTAAAATAAAACAAAAGCCATACAAGACATAAAAACACAGTGTGCACTTGCTTGGCCATTTTTAGTTGATAAACAGGAAAGTGGGTTCAAGCGCCAGCAGAAGGCGGTGTAATGAAATAGTCTTTAAGAGAAGCAGTCTATCAGCGGAAGTTTAAAATCAGCTCGTAAGTGTATTTACTTGTCTCAGTGTTTAGGGCATTTGCCGTTGCTAGGAAACGCTTATTTTTGTTTACTGTGTTGAGAGGTGCTGAAATCACGTTTGGTCTCGTACTGTATCGTGTATCTTGTCAGTGTGTGCACTTGCTTGGCCATTTTTAGTTGATAAACAGGAAAGTGGGTCCAGCTGAATTGAAATGGTGATTTGTTGGATTGGTATAAAAAAGGTTATTATACCGCGGCAGCGGTCGCGGCAGTCGTCGTGTGAAGCCCTCCTAGTGTGAAGACCGAAGAGTGTAAAGACCATCGACTCTACCGTGCGACTCCACCGGGCAGGGACACCGGCAAGGGATAGAAGTATCACTTTTTATTTTAGTTTATTCATTTATATATTTATTATTGAAATGTTATATGCATGTGTCAATTTTATTTAATTTCTTTATTTTCTTAAATATGTGGGTATAGTATTTATAGAGTTGTAACTATTAGTTTTAGTTACTTTTTCTTATTTGTAAGTCGCTTTGGACAAAAGCGTCTGCTAAATGACAAAAGTAAGTTAATCTGAATACAGAGCAATCAAAGGCTTTACAAAAGAATCCTTTTAATGTGACTAAATATTCTCCTACCAAAAAAACATGGTCAGAGTCCTAATTTATTGTTAAATATCCCTAATGTCTAATAAATATATCAAATATGCACACATTGAAAATCACACCCTCCATCATAACTCTCGAATCTCATTCATAAGATTTCCTGGTTATGAGACTGGTGAGATCCAGTGGTGTCTGGTGTCAATGATGCAAATTACACTTTAAAGCTACAGCAGAATATTTTCAGGAAATCATTTCAATTTTCCTCATATAAAGCTATAAAATAGATTAGATATAGCGCACAAGTCATATAGACTGATGTATCATTATGGTATTTTTTTTGTTGTCCTTTTTGGAGCTTGATAAAACTTAGATCAGTGGTCCTCAACATTTTTAACTAGAAGGCCCCACGTTGTCCAACAAAACATTCTGGCCCCATATATAGGCTTTTTAGATATTTATGCTGTAACTATGACAAAGTTGCTTTTTTATAAACAGAAACGGCAAGTATTGATATGAATGATTCCAGACGTTTCACAAGCTATATAAACAATATAACAACAGTAACTGAGGAATAAGAAACATGATTTCAGTTTACAGCTTGACTTTGTGTTTTATAGCATTTTAATCTTGACTACAGTTAAATTATTTTATCTATAAATAACAATTTATTCATTTAAATACTTAAGTTATCCTGAAGCCCCCATTTGCAGAGGCCCACTGATAGAGAACCACTGCCCTAGTTGGAGAAGGCAGGTGAAATGTTCTGCAAAATATCTTATTTTGCATTCAGAGGAAGAAAAGAATAACATACAGGTTTTTGAGTGAGTAAATGATGACAGAATTTTAATTTGTGGTGAAATATTCCTTTGAGGTATAAACTCACCTTAATGGGTGCAGTACTGAATTTAATTTTCCTGCTCGGGGGCGGATCCTCCTCCGTCTGTAATCCAGCAATCTCAGAGCAGCTTGACTCTGGCTCATATACGTCATCTTCATCCTCAAGCTGGCTACCACCAGAGTCCTCTCCTACTGCACTGTAGGCACTGATATCCACCAAATCAGCCTTAGAGTAATTCTCCTTCAGAGTACCATCATCATCCTCCTCGTTACTGACCCCCACTGATGGACGAGCACGTCCATCCTCGCCCTTCCTTCCAGTGCCGGTGATGCCAGACTCCATAGTGTCTCTCTCCAGGGCCTCTCCATTGGAAGCAAGTCCCCCATTTTCCAAATTACGGACCTCAGCAGAAATAAGAGTACCTTTTGCCTCTGTGGCACTGGCCTGTCCTGACTTACACTTATCTGCAGTCTTAGATTCACTGGCACTATATTCATCCTTCTCCCCTGTCGTTTTCTCTTCCAAAGACTCTGTATCCACAGCTGTGATGCCGTCTTGAAGCTCAGAGGCTCCATTAAAGCTGCTACACCTCGCGTCTTGTTCCTCCTGGTGCTGATTTACCCCATCCTCCTTGTTTGCCCCTGAAGGAAAAGCACGTACCCGTTTGGTGATGATTTTTGAGTTGAGAGCACCGACGCGGCCGGTGACCCCGCGCAGGGGCAGCGGGGGCGTGTTGGATAGCCGGTGCAGGTTGTTCCGCAGCTCGGCGGCCCGCTCGAAAACGGCGCTGAGCTGGCTGACGGTGGGCGACACGGCCTCGACGGCCCCGCCGATCGCGTCCAAGCTATCCAACGACTCCGTGCTGCCGTTAAAACGCGCAACCACATCCAAACGCGACGCATCCTGAAAGCCCGCGGCGCGTTCTTTCTTCAGTAGCACGCGATTAGAAGCCGCCTGCCTCTCCTTCTCCTGCTGCTGCTGCTCAAAGATCTTTCTCGTCTCCTGCAGCTTCGAGTATCTCGGAGACGCGTCCGTTTTGCTATCGAAGCGGTTGACGCGCTCGGAGACGCTAGATCCCAGTTTGAGCAGCGCGCTGTGGTCCACGTTCTCGTTCAGGCTGCCAGCCCGCGGGAGCGTGAGACGCACCGCTTTGCCGTCGCCGTTTGCCTTTTGCGCGTCTTCAGCCTCGGTGGGTGAGGATGCGCCCATCTGCATGAACATGTTCTTGATGCGGTGCACGTTCGAGCCGTACGTGCGACCGCGGCTGGTGAGTTTAGGCTTGCCATCCTGAGCGTCGCCGTTATTGAAGACATCGTTCGCCGGCTTCAGCGCCTGAATCCCCGCCGCCTCGTACGCGTTGCGGTGAGGAGAGGGACTGCGGAGCGCGGTGGTGCTCGCGGGCTTGGAGGAGGATTCGGTCTTCATCATGGTCTGTTAGGCTTCTCTGAGGCGATGCGATAACAGCATTTCTGAGCCCGTGGCCCAGACGTTTCTGTCAGGACAAAACTGTCGCTGATGAACAATAATGTGCCTTGAAATATGAAGAAGAGGACGGTGAATTAATGCCCATTAATGCGTGAAGAGTGTCCATCAGCGGCATGGCACAAGCAACGCACCATCTTCCCGTCTGTGAAAAAAACCCCGCTGATTAATGTGTAAATCACACATGCATTGATGAAGGACTAAACGAGAAACTAGAACAGCGATGCGCCCTGGATTTTCACGACAGATTGAGCGTTTATAATCCGGATCGTTTTGATCTCTTGATTTAGCTGCAGATTTCTGCCTTTCCCGGTGATGGCGCAGCAGAGAGATACAGGGTCATAGAGCGCGTCTTATTTCACACCCCCTCGGCACATTGATTTTTATGGGGTCACACATTTTAGTCCTCATACCAGGGCTCCATACAGCATACCACTGAAACCCATCTTTAAATTAGCTTTTGACTCAGTGCACATTTTTAAAAAGTAATTTTATTTTATATATTTAAATATCAGTCCTGGCTTCTGATTGGATAACACAGCATTGCAGCTGTGGATGTAGCCCAGGGTTCCTCAAATCTTTCCCTGGAGGACCAATCTTAGCTCCAACCCTGATCAATCTCACCTACCTGTGATTTTCTAATGATCTTGAAGACTCTGATTAGCATGCTCAGGTGTGTTTAATTAGGGTTCGAGTTCAACTCTGCAGGAGTGGGCCAGATTTGAGGATGCCTGATGTAGCCTATACAGGCTATGCTATGATCTGAAACACCTGTTCACCAAATCACTGCACAGCACCCATTTTTTTTTTTTTTTTTTCATTTTTTCATCAAGGACTATGTGAATAAAATAATACAAACAAATAAGGAAATAATAAAATACAACAACAAAATATAGGCCCATTATATTATATTATATTATTACACTATGCTCACACAGAGGATGGATTTGCAAATACTGGCTGTTATTTTTTAATTGTTGATCTTTGTATATGCAGATGGAGACAGCAGGTGACAGATGGTTTTTGGCCATACATGATGTCTCACAGTTTTTGAGCATCTCAGGCAATAAACTAGCAAGCATAGCATGTCCCACATTAGTGTTCTGATTTTGTGACAAAAAAAATTTATAGGTGGACACCAGGCTCAATTACTTGAGTAAGCTATCTAGCTTACCTATAAATAATTAATATATATTTTATATTGTAAATAATTTATTTAATCACTTCAGTTATATATATTACATTTTAAAATACTCATAATCAGACTACAATGACTTTTTTTATCGATTAAATCATTAAATATTATTCACAAAATACCAATAAATTATAATTAATTGATTCTCTCTAATATCTTAATACCCCTGAGATTTTAAAATAAATATTTTAATAATTAAGTATCTTTTTTTATTTTAGCAGAAAAGGGTAACATTCAAATAATAACAATACAAAAATAATTAAGTATCACATTTGCATGTTCACTACTACTATTTGCCACCTTTTAAGAAAGAGATGGGTTAATATTGTTATTTTAAAGATGACAGGCAGGTAGGTCAGACTGTCACAATTACAAAATAATAGCAAAATAAAGATAGTCCTAACATTTGACTATTAAAAAAACTATTAAGATAGTAAAACTATTTGTGTTAAATATGAACGACAATTTACTACAAAAGTATTATTATAGCTTGTGGTTTGCTTGCATGGTACGCTCTTTTTGTGGGATTTTCAAATGTTTTCTGTTCTCATTCAGTTTGCTACAAACCATCCGATACAGTAGGTGGCGGTATAACATCAGAAGGTTCATCTGTTGCCGAAAGCAAAACAGAGAGGAAAATATCACCAGCAGACTCACACACGTGGAAACTGGTGCGATAACTTCAATCAAAGGTATGGGAATATATTTATTCTTTTAAACGCATAGGCGAGATCAAAACGTTTAATTCTTTATGCGATAAACTTTTGTCTGTGGTGACTGTATCGCGATGGTATAGAATGTGTTTTGGCAACCATGACAATCTAATGAGAGTCACGTTGACATTAATGAAAGTTACAAATGAAATACTGTGAAAAAAATCCTTCATGGATCTTTCAACTACGTTTCTTAATGTAAAATGTCATTTATTTTGTGGTAAAATCTGACCTTTGTAGAAATATGATGCACTGGTTACTTGTGTATGAAAACAGAAATTCTCATATTATTATCATATGTCTCTAGATGACGTCTTTAGCACATCAGTTGAAGCGGCTGGCTCTGCCGCAGAATGACTCTAATCTGCTCAGCCGGAGAGTGGTGGCCTCTGTGCTCTTTGACCCTAAAGATGCTGCCAGCATGGACCGCAGCACCTTCTATGCACTGGGTAAGTCACATGTCTTGCTTGAGCTTTTCCTCCAAGACACACTGCTCTTTTGAGCTCAGCTACTGACGTTTGTATACTTCTGCAGAGCATCATCTAGCCTACTCCTCTGTTATCTAGATGAATCAGGAGATTGAAAATACCAAAGAAGTCATGCCCAGTCCATAAATGGCTTTTGATTTTGCGCAATTGTGTTTGCTTTCTAATAGCCAAATATATTACCATTGAAGTGGGTGTACTATAAATAGGTTTTTATACAGGAACCATCAGTGTTCATATGCATTTCTGCAGAGTGCAGTATTTTATTTGATATTTAAATATTTGTAAATGTATGTGTATAAACTACAAATATAGGTTATTGTTTTGTAGACATAATCAACAACTTTGAATGAAGTTATATAATTAGTAGGGGTGTAACGATACGCTTATTCGTATTGAACCGTTCGGTACGCATTACAAACCGAATGATTCGTTGAACTAATCCTATTACGTTTGGAAAATAAAAGCTTAAAGTGTGTGAAATAGTGCCACTGCTCAACAACGCAGCCCAAACGACGTAACAGGCAACCAGTGGTAACCTCCCTTTGCTGGGGTGCGTCGAAAGATGATAATCTTGTATCGACGATAGCCAGAGATATTGTCAAAAACATCAATTATTGGCAATATTAAGAAGATTTGGCACTATTAATGTAGGCCTGTTACATTCTTATTTTTATTAGACCTATTATTATTATGAAGTTACTTTTATTATTAAATTAAAAGTAGCTACAATTAATTTGCCCCGCAGTAATTAATGCATAACTGACACGCTGCGAGGATAAGATTATATTTACTCCTCAATTAAAATGTTTTTTAAGAAGGTATTTTAAAATAGGTCTACTAGGATATACAATAAATTATAGTCCTATAATTAAAATATGAACACTGAAGTCGTCAATAAAAATCAGTGACATAAAAAGCTTTTATTTCAAGCACCGACTTTCAAAAACAACCTGTTTAACGCAAAATACTTCTAATTTTTTTTTTGTTTTTTCTTCAGTATGTACGGGCCACAAGAGAAATATTAAGGGAATAAATGAAAACAGCTATAGGCTATACCGTTATCGGTGTATATTGAAGTAGATTCGTCTCTGAGAGAATAAGTGGCGTCAGATGCCGAAAGCTCCGTCATTACGCCGTCATTCCGTTTTTACTTTCTGCTTCTAGTGAATTGACTGAGATTACCAGCATAAATCTTGTGCAAAGTTTGCATTTGTGCAAACGCGTGCTTGTGATATGGCTCGCCTTCATGGTATAAAACAGAAATATTTCCAACATTGCGATCTAACCAATTGCCCCGCCTCCCGTATCGAAAACGTACCGAACCGTGACACCACTGTGTCGTATCGAACCGAACCGTTACACCCCTAATAATTAGGTAATGTCATTTGCATTGCTTCATGGGATTGTATTTTTTTTCTTTCACTAAAGCTGTTAAGTACACACACACAGTCTTGTATTTTTGCCTTTTTTTGATATACAAAAACATTTTTGCATTTATATTTTTTTTAAAAAATAGATAATGTTGAGCTGTTCACAGGTTAGGGTCATCTTGCAGTCATCATTTCACATTGAAATTTTTAATTGATTAGATTTTACCAGAAGATTTACTGTAATCATTCACCTGTATATATTCATTCATTGCAGTGAATAGAAATAGTCATCTCGTCTAAATGTCTGCTGTTATTGATCATTCTGAACAGGCTGCACAGGAATTGAGGAGCTGATGGGTATTGATACCGCGTTCAGTGAGTTTCAGGAGACTCTGTTTAGTCAAGCCTCTTTGACCTTAGAGCGCAGTGTTCAGACAAAAGAGGTCAACAAGAAACTGGACAAGAGCATCTCACTCTTTCTCACTCGACTGTCACCTTACTTTCTGCTCAAGCCTGCTCTGAAATGCATTGAATGGCTAATACACAGGTAATCTTAAATAGATTTGCTGTTGTCTCAGATTTTCTGTGTGAAATTCACTTTATCAGTCGTTTTAGAGTGTGATAAAGTTTGTAAATGGCAAAATTGTGCTGTATTTTAGAGATTTTCTCAATTTAAAGATGATGTGTGTAAATCATTTGATCTTAATTTGTGCAGAGACAGCTGTAAGTAATCCATTTGTAGGTTGACCTCCAGAAAAACACTGATTTGGTCATAATTTTTGAGATCCCATTTGGAAATCGTACACCTTATATATTGTAGCGTGGAAACAGTCTTCACTGAATCACATTTGATTTCAGATTCCACATTCATCTGTACAACCAAGACAGCCTGATTGCTTGTGTTCTACCATATCATGAGACTAAAGTGTTTGTACGAGTGATCCAGCTTTTAAAGATTGAAGATCCAACCCACAAATGGCACTGGTTGCATGGACTTCAGGTAAGCCATAACGTTTCTGATTCTGTCATATATGCATTTGGTATATGCAAAGAAAGCTATAGGTTAATTTGGGTCGCTACAAATTACACTGTGCTTTGTCTATAGAAACCTGGTGTACCCCTGGCCCGAGGAACTCTGCTCACACACTGCTATAAAGATTTAGGCTTCATGGATTTCATTTGTTCTTTGGTCACAGATTCAGTAAAGGTAAGACACTCTGGCTGGGTTTAGTGCAGGTTAAAGTCTGCCAGTCCAGTAATGCTGCTAATACTTTATTGAATTATGTTGTAGGCATACTCTGGGTTTGTCCGGGATGGGAACTGTCCGCAGCTGCGTGTGATTTTCTCTTTCTATGCATCCACCATTGTTTCTGCACTTGATGCATTGGAGAAGATAACTAATTCTGTTATTGCCAAACTGCTTCCGTTTGTACAACTGGTAAGACTATAACTCAGTGACATAATGCAGATGTGGTTAAGTTTATAAATATATGTATACAGGTGTGTTTTTTGATGGATCATATATTTGTTATAATGTATAGCTAATTATTCTTGATTGTTCATCGATATAACTTAGATCCTGAGAGCATCAAATACCAATTAAGTTTTATATTCAGATTGCAGCCATATTCTGAATGTGATGTGTGTATGCATACAGGCATCAGAATATCGATGTATACATTGTTTTGTAGGCATGCCAGTCTATAAATGCGCGTTTCCTTTCCCGCTGTTATTTCTCAGCAGACTGAAGATGCTGCCGTACTTTATGCTCATTTGTTAGTTTTATTATTACTTTCCACAGTAATCTTAAATTTAATTCAATTTAATCCTTCCCAAATTCAACAATGCATTTCCACACTCTGTCCTGAATGAGGTGTTTAAATGCAACGGGAGAAAATTGAAATTTGTGGAATCAGAATATTGTCTGAAAACGGAATATGCCAATCAAATATGGTGCTTACATGACTAAAAAATGTAGCCGATATTAAATCAAATATTGCCAAATTCCATTTAATATACAGTGGGGATCGAAAGTTTGGGAACCCCTTGCAGAATCTGTGAAAATGTGGATAATTTTACCAAAATAAGAGAGATCATACAAAATGCATGTTATTTTTTATTTAGTACTGTCCTGAGTAAGATATTTTCCATAAAAGATGTTTACATATAGTCCACAACACAAAAAAATAGCTGAAATTATTAAAATAACCACATTCAAAAGTTTGGGAACCCTTGGTTCTTAATACTGTGTGTGGTTACCTGGATGATCTACGACTGTTTTTTTGTTTTGTGATGGTTGTTCATGAGTCCCTTGTTTGTTCTGAACAGTTCAACTGAGCACTGTTCTTCAGAAAAATCCTCCAGGTCCTGCAGAATCTTCAGTTTTCCAGCATCTTTTACATATTTGAACCCTTTCCAGCAGTAACTGTATGATTTTGAGATCCACCTTTTCACGCTGAGGATGATTGAGGGACTCAAACACAACAATTAAAAAAAGGTTCAAACATTCACTGATGCTCCTGAAGGAAACACGATGCATTAAGAGCCGGGGGTGAAAACTTTTTGAATTTGAAGATCAAGGTAAATTGTACTTCATTTGTCTTCCAGGAAACATGCAAGTATCTTCTGTCGCGTCAGAAGGGCAGTACTAAATGGAAAACTATGATATTTCAACAAAATAAGAAAAATTTGGACATCTTCATCCTGTTCAAAAGTTTTCACCCCCCGGCTCTTAATGCATCGTGTTTCCTTCAGGAGCATCAGTGAATGTTTGAACCTTTTTTAATTGTTGTGTTTGAGTCCCTCAATCATCCTCAGTGTGAAAAGGTGGATCTCAAAATCATACAGTTACTGCTGGAAAGGGTTCAAATATGCAAAAGATGCTGGAAAACTGAAGATTCTGCAGGACCTGGAGGATTTTTCTGAAGAACAGTGCTCAGTTGAACTGTTCAGAACAAACAAGGGACTCATGAACAACCATCACAAAACAAAAAAACAGTCGTAGATCTTCCAGGTAACCACACACAGTATTAAGAACCAAGGGTTCCCAAACTTTTGAATGTGGTTATTTTAATAATTTCAGCTATTTTTTTGTCTTGTGGACTATATGTAAACATCTTTTATGGAAAACATCTTACTCAGGACAGTACTAAATAAAAAAATAACATGCATTTTGTATGATCTCTCTTATTTTGGTAAAATTATCCACATTTTCACAGATTCTGCAAGGGGTTCCCAAACTTTCGCATGCCACTGTAAGAGTATTGCTCTGCATGTAAACATAGTCTATGACTGTTCCCAGTATATCTATCAGTAGGAGCTTTTCCATTACAGATTTGCGCAAAACTTTGCAGATGTTTTATAAATGTCGATGAAGTATTGCGAAATGACCGTGTTTACATTAACAGATGTTATGTGACAAAAACGTAATTTTTTCCTCTCGCGATAAGTCATGGCAATGGAATTTGATGGGATTTTGACAGATTTTGGCTACATTTAATCGAAGGAGGCATGTGCATGTAACTTTACAAAAGCAGTGCGGAGAGCTGCTTCAGAAACGTGCGCGACGCGCCTCATATAAACACAAGCATAGACTAGAGTGGCTGAGATCAACTCCGGTGGCCATATCAGAGCCACACAGTGCCACAGATGTGTGCAGTGTAAATTGTCTAAGCATGAATGGCAGGCAAAGTCCCTTATACTTGAGAGCGGCCACGTATTAAGTGTTTCTTGGAGGTTATAGTACATTGATCATATGACATTTTAGTTACACCATGTGACCTGTAATTGCGGAAAAAACGTTTCCATTGAAGTTTTGCGAATTATTCCTTTTTTGCATTGCCTGAAAAACCACCTCATGCAAGTGTAAAAACTTTTTTGCGATATATGGGCGTTTTTGCGAAATTGACGCGTTTCCATGAGGCGCAATTTCAATTTGCACAATTTGAAGGGTAATGGAAACGTGCCTGTATCAGTAAAAATTTCTGTTTTTTTCCTCCCCATAACCAGGGCCTGAAATCTAACCTTTCAGACTATGCGGCTGCCACTTATATGATCGTGTGTCAGATGGCAGTGAAGGTAGTAATGGAGGCTCAGCTGGTGAACTCTTTGATCGTGCAGTTGTGCAAGTCTCTACGTCGAATGCCTCAGCTGTCCAGGGAGGGTTTGAGTTGCATCATCATCCTCTTGCAGAATCAGAAAGAAGGTGTTGTTGGTCCAAAGTAAGTTTTAGTGATTTTACTTGAATTAGTAGATGTATAAGATGTGTTCCCCAACGTCTTTGGTACATTTTCTCTATCTAAAATGCTTTATTATCTTGTGCCTTTTCCCATTAGGGCATTTGGGTACCTGTGTGCTATCCCCACCCTGGTGTCCACTCTCCAGAGTATAGCAACAGTCCATGACATCAGTCCCCTTCTGCGTTATCTGCTGCCCCATCTTATACATTCTGTGATGGCCCAGGATGGTTAGTGTCTATCTGTGAATTATTCTAAATTCTGTTTATTATAAATGATTTATTTGTGTTAATTATTTTGGGGGAAATAAAAACAAAAACATGTGGCCTTGTTACAAATGGACAAAATCAGGTCCCGCTCTGCATTTTCTTTTTGTTTGAGAATCCGTTTCAATAGTGAAGACAATTGCAATTTCCTTTTCATGTTTACTTGTTTGCATTAATCTACTGCTTATTTAAACTTGCCATTGTGCATGTAAATATTGGTGGATCTTATGATAATTTGCTCCCAATATTCTTCATTTGCATGGAGTAAACTTTGGATAAAGGCATTTACAGATTGGATAAATGTAAACCACTGTGTAAAATCAGACAAGTAGTAGAGTATTGGCGAAAAGTCTTTTCTCATCTCTTGTGAATTTTTTTGTCGTAGGCACCGTAATGAGATTGCAGCTTGGAGCTGTTTCCAAGCAACGTTCATAATGCTTAAATAAATCCATTTGTGTCTTTGTTTGTTGATGACCGCAGAATATGTCATCACAACATTAATTAGCCTGCCTACCAAAAAATTATTTCTGAAGGCATCATATACTTTTGAGGATCACACACTTCCAGGCATTGAAGTTGTTCCTAACACAAAAAAATAATGCAGAAACATGCACCTCCTTATTAATTGATGCATGAAAAATGAGAACAATAATGTCAAAACCATAACCCTAATGTGTTCTAAAATCAACTTATGAAAATCGATGAAATCGTAGTAATAAGCTAAATATAAGTCTGTGTTCATCATACACTATGCAGTTTTCTGTGAAATCTGTCAACTCTGACTGCTGAAGATCTGATTACTGGCTCTGATTTTCAACAGATAGTGTTGACGAGGCCTGACCGAAAATCGGGGCAAAAAACTGGCAAAAAGTCTTGTACTGTATTCCAGCCTTTAGTTTAAATGTCACTTCTCTAAACATGGAAAGTAGTTGTAATCAACAACAAATTTCTAATCTGACTCTTATGTTACTCTTTAATACCGAAATCATTCATGCCTAATAACACTGTGGTAATCATAGTAAAACTTATCATTATTTATTGTGTCCCTGTAGATGAGCAGCAGAATGAAAGTTTGTCAGACAGTACTGGACTATTACAGTCAGTGTTTCAGGATCTTCAACTCTCCAACGACCTGGAGAACACTGCAGCCAAGTAAGTGTGGTTTATATGAGTGAATCTCTCTTTATCCTGGACGTTATGTATGTATGATGATCTGATGATGTGTTAGATTTTTAATCTTCTACAATTATTGTTTTGAGCAGGCTGCTTCTTGAAGAGTATGTTTCCTGCAGCAATGAGCTTCCCTCGGATAGGATTTCAGCTCTTAATCAGAGAATTCAATCTACTGTACGACAGTTTGAATCCAGGTAGGTTCTCTTATGCTCTTTAGTGCTCTTAAAATGTTATTTCATAAGGAGTGTTTTGGTTCTGGTGTTTATCTTTAAATGTTTTTTACTCATAGGTATCCATGTGCACTGGA
Organism: Barbus barbus; assembly: GCF_936440315.1. Lineage (NCBI taxonomy): Eukaryota > Metazoa > Chordata > Actinopteri > Cypriniformes > Cyprinidae > Barbus > Barbus barbus. Next base: position 6,790,071 of record NC_136716.1, on the reverse strand, counting down.
TGTAGCATTGGAAAATCGTGTCAAAAATGTGTCGTCTGACCATGAAAAAAGCGTGCTTCATCAGTTCATCTCTCTAACTATGAGCTGTGGAAAATATCAAGTATGTCAATCAGGTCTTTTATTGCTTTAAACAGCTAGTCTTTGTTTTAAAGGTAACAAATAATCTACAATATTGTACTGTCACATAGGCAACTGGCACAGATGTGTAGTACATCAGTTATCTGTGACAACGGCTGTGAAAATAATAATTTTGACAGCCCTTGTGCTAATGTAATTTAAGTATTTATTTTAAGGTGTCCTTGTTACACGTTACATGTACTTACTATTATAATAACAGTAAATTCTGCATAATTACATGCAATATAGTAAGTCCATGTAGTTGATTAATATTACTCTGTGCTTAAATGTATAGTTGCACTGTAACAAGGGCACCTGAAAATAAAGTGTAACCTTGGGTTTTTGTAGTTGTACTAATTACCATTCAACCCCCAAAACAAGACTTTACAATGTTGTTCCTCTATGCAGATCCTGCCAGATTCAGACACCTCTCTGATGCTCAGCCTGAATCATCCACTACCTTCTGTGAGAAATATGGCTGTAGACTACCTAAAGGAGATCCTCACCTCAGGACATGTGTGTATCTTTTGTATTCTCCTTTAGTGTTAGCTTACTATTTTCCCGTTTTGATCCATGAGAACCACATTAATGAAGTAATGAGATGCTGGTTGTCCATCTGACTGTATGTTTTTATGGAGCAGAATGGCTTTGATGAGGCATTTCTGAAGGATGCATTGCTGGAGAGAATAAAGGATGATGTGCCAGAGATCGTGCTGTCTGCCCTTAAAGCTTTGCAGGTAAAATGACAACATCATGAATTGTAATCTCTTTTGGTGATGTAAACTTCAAGCATGTCCTATTTTTGGTACAATCTAAATGTCAAATCTGTTTTATGGTTTCCTGACAGATTCACATGGACCTTATGGATGCGGAGGAGACTGTTTCCTGTTTGATTTCACTTCTTCATCGCATCAAACCATCAGCAGACTGGTTAGTTAACTGATGTTATACCTTCTTTACCTCCAGAACGATACAAGTGTATGTCTTCTTAATTAATCAGGTGACAGGAAGTTTCAATGTAATGGAAATTAAAACGTATTCTTGTAGTCTTTGTTCAAAAACCTAGTGAGCTGTCAACTGCCTCCTAACTGATTTGGAACAGTCTACATAAGCAGCAATTTTGTGCATCATTCAAATAGCATTCAATACCTGAAGTGCATGGGAGGAAAATAAAAGGTAGCATTGGCAGCATGCCTGTAGTGACTTGAAATGCTGCCTAGGTAGGCAGCGTAATAGGTTTTGTGGTGTATCGTTAAAGGTGCCATTGAATGGAAAACTGTATTTACCTTGGCATAGTTGAATAATGAGAGTTCTGTACATGGAAATTACATACCGTGAGCCTCAAACACCATTGTTTCCTCCTCCTTATGTAAATCTTGTGAAATAAAAAAGACCACAAATAGGCGAATCAGAATATAACGCCAATGATGGCGAATGATTTACAGATCCTGAGCACCACTGACAAGCATCTGATCTTGTAAAATGTGTGGTAAGTACTGCCGCTCCATAGTATAAACAGAGTTTGTGCGATCGTGAATCTCGAAAGTGAAAGTAAAAGTCGATCGTGCATTTTAAAGCAGTTTCAGTGTCCCGCATATTAGCGGCTCCCTTATGCCTGCATTTTATATACAGTATAATTACCCAATGATTTAACTGCGAGACAAAGTATTGAAATATATATTTTCCTCCCTGTGTTTCCTTCTTGCTGTTTGAGCTAGTGAAATGAGCCACACTGTGAAACAGCCAATCAGAGCAGAGCTCATTATTATTCATGACCCTTCCAAATAAGCCAATAACAGACCGTTTCATTCTAGGGAGAAGTCCTAGGGTTGTAAATGCACATGTAAAACAGTTTCTGGAGAATTTTTTGCTCTTACCTAAGCCACATACCTTCTATGTAGATATTAGAGAACAATTAAAAATATAGTATCAAAGCATTCTATGGCACCTTTAAGCTATGCTGCTCTTTTCATCCATGATAATGAAAAATGATAATTAGGGGTGTAAATCGCCCCGCAGTCAATATTAAGTTATGTGCTTGTTTTACACATTATTAACTCACAAATGCAGCCAAAATATAATATGAACATTTAATTTAAATCTTTAAATTTCATTTAATCATTTCATAAAATCATGTGTCCCAATTGGGACATCCACAACAACAAAAAAGTTTTTTTTTTTTTTTTTAAATGTAGGAATATAAATAATGAATTTTCCACACTAAGAAGGAAGTAGTAGCTTAGCTTTATCTGGTTTGTTTTCCGCAGGTGTTCAGTGCTAAAAGAGGCTGTGCAAGTTCTCGATGACCCACGTATTACTGAGGGCAACCCAGATCTTAAAGCACAGATTAGTTGGGAGCTTCTGCCCTTCCTGGTGTTGACCAATGCTGCTCCCAAGTGTGTGGAGCTGCAGATGGCATCTTGTGTTGCTGAAACCACTTTGCTGTCCCAGCATCCCCTTACTCATGGTTGGGCCAAAGGTAAACACTACTGCTGCTGTTTTACAGTGAAATCAGTTTCTAAGATTATCAACATAATCAAAAATTTTGCTAAAAAAATCTGTTGTACACTATTCTGCATGCCTTTTGGCATTTGATATGAAGATTATATTTTTTCTTTTTACCTAGTAAAAGGCCTTTTAGTCCACCTCAGGTCGTGGTACATGTCTTTTTCTTTTTTTTTTTTTTTTTTTTTTTTTTTTTATAAAAGTACTTATAATAATTTTTAAATTTATAGTAATAATTAAAGATTAACACTTTTTGGACAGAAGCAGTTTAGGTTTGCTTAATTATCAATTTCCTACTTATTTCTGAGTAAAAAAAAAATGTTCTGCGTGAAATAATAGGAATTGATTTGTATTAAATTGGAAAATTAGGCTTTGATATTACTGGTAAATATTATTCTTTATTTATAGTGCTGAAGGATGTTCTGGTCAAAACCTCTCCATCAGATGTGCTTGGTGTGGTCAACCAAATGCTCACAACAACTCTGATCAAGAACATGGCCAACATGGATCATGCAACCAAACGCAGCTCTGTAAGTGCCAAACTTCCTGTCCAAGCAAAGGAATGCTTCACCTAAAAATGAAAATTCTCACATTTACTCACCCTCATGTTATTCTAACCCCATATGCATTTGTTTCTTCGCATTTTTATTTTGTCCATAGTGACTAATTTAATGATTTCAAATGTTGCATTCTTAAAAACACCTTCTGCATAAATGCATGTTCGAAACAGCATATTAATACTAAACCAACATTGTCTTTGCTCGGTTCAAACTGTGTTGTCAATCTTGCAGCTGCAGAATGTGTGTGATATCCTGAGCCGTCAGGGCAGCAGTGTGCGGGAGAGAGCAGCATTTGTGGTGTTCAGTAATGCACTGCTACAGAGTTTGCAGTCGTTGACGGAGAGTCAACACCTCCACACAGCACAGAGTGTGTACAAACTACTGGAACCTTTACTGCTACAGGTCTACACAATCCAACCTGAACAGGTCAGAGCACAAATGGAGGAACTGCTTTTTTTCTTATCATTTCTGTTGTTTAGAAAAAGACTGTATTGTTTGAATTATGAAAAAATATATATATACCAGTACCATGTACTTCCAGCATTGACTGCTGCTGCTAATATAATTACTAATTTTAATATATAGTGATACAGTTACTAGTTTGTATATTTGTGAATTGTATATTTGACATCTACACTGTTGGGTAAAATTACACCATTTTATTTACGTAGGTCTAATGTTAATGTTTTTACTTTCTTTATTGAATGCTAGACGTCTAGCGAGGAGGTAAATGAGTGTCTGCCAGTCTGTGTGATATTGGGTGAGTTTCTGCAGAAAATGAGCTCTGGCCTCAATGCAGAGAGAGAACAAGGCCTCCTTCTGCTGTCACTCCTGCGGCTTTTCATCACGGCACTCAAATGTCCAGATTCTACATTTAAAGGTAACGTTACAGGACTGCTTATTTAGGAGTGAACTGTAGTAAATATTGCGCACATGTCGTTATTTGTGGCAACTTTTTTTTTTTTTACTTGCATGTTATGTAAACTGAAAGAATACCATTTAGAGGTTTTATTCTTTTTGAAAGAAGTCTCTTATCCTCACTAAAGGTCCTTGCACACTGAGTGCGAAATTTTCGTATGCGTTATTATAAATGTTTTTTCCTATTCATCATCCTTTCCTATCAAAATGCTTGCTTCGGATGCGAAAACGCAGAAAATTGAATCTGATCTGAATTTTTTCTGACGCTTGAATGTTTCGGAGGCAGTGTATAAACGTGATTGACACAACATGAGGTCGTATTTATTTTACCCTTTAGGCGGCTTTTTTCCCATAACGGGTACCTACTAACAAACCTAGCGACTTAAAAAAAAAAAAAAACCTTATTCAGTTGGAAGATGTCTCCAGTACTGCCCCGCGAGCACGAGGTCTCTCTCTCCCGGCGAAGTGTCGCCTCTCTCGGCGTCTGTTCTGAGCGGCAGAGAAGCAGCGCTTTCAGTTTGCCTTAAAGCAGCAGACTCATCAATAAATAATTTACAAAACAGCGTTTCCAAGCACTTGTCGCTTACTGACTGTTTGGACTTTTAAATATGAACATAATTTGTCTGTTAATATGCGCAGTTTATTACTCAGACGCAAAACAGTGCTTCGCTTGTTTGCAAGCCATGATGTCTCTCGAGGAAAAAAAAATATTGCGCTCGCCTCGCACGGCAGTAGCTCATTTCCTCATGGGCGGGCAAAGCAGAGAAAGGGGAGGTAACCTTTCCCCGTATGACGACATAAGGGGAAGATTCCAGATCGGGCCATCTGAGCTTTCAGTTTCTCAAAGGCGAAGCGGGATACCCAGGGCTCGGTTTACACCTATCACCATTTCTAGCCACTGGGGGACCATAGTCAGGCTAGGGGAACACATATTAATGTTAAAAAACCTCATAAAGTGAAATTTTCATGCCATGGGACCTTTAACGTGCAAAAATTTCAGACTCAGTGTGCAGTGACCTTAAGACTGCAAAAATACAGTAGATGGATGGATGGATTCATTTGGGTTTTTTTATGTGATTCATTCCTGTGATGGCAAAGCTGCGTTTTCAGCAGCCATTTGGTGCTCAAGAAGATTTTTTTTTTGTTTATTTATTAATAGAAAGTTCACCATAATGGCATTTGAAGTATAATTTTTATATATTTGAAATGTATATATTTTTGATAACAGTGTAAAAGTCAGTCCTGTCAATTTAATGCATCCTTGCTGGATTTATTTTATGAAAAACATGTATTGACCCCAAACTGTTGAGTAGTAGTATTCATCTGCATAAATCTCCTTGTCGGTTATATGTATAAGACAAGTGTTTTTAAGGGTAATGACTAGGCTTAGAGAGCAGGGCATTTCTATGAATAAAGGCATTAATTTAATTAACTACTTTAATGTTCTCAAAATGGCCAAATGTGGCCCAATTGATTTGCCTGAATAATCCTTTATCAAAAAAAGATTTATGGTGCTAAAAATTGCATTGCCGTGTAATGTAATTGTTAGTTAACAAGATTGTGTGTTTCAGATGAGCCATGGTGGAACCCAGAGAAAATGGACGCCAATAACTGCTGTTACCTGCATCTCATTTTCCGTCTGTTTGAAGTTGTGATATCAGGGGCCAGTCAAGGGCCCTTGGCTCCATGCTTCAAGAGTCTAATGCAGCCTCTGTTACAGGTACTATATTCTCTTCACAGATACTGTTTAATACGGCGTTATGCTTGACGCCTCTAGGTGGAATATCATGCTGTTGATTTAGAATTTTACTGATGTAGCTGAGCCTCATTAGTAGTTTGTATAAATTAGGGTGACCATAAGTGCCATTTTTCCTAGATGCATCCTGGCCAGGATTTCTATATTGCCTAAAATATTTAGCATTTGGCTGTGTTTGCATGTGCAGACCGATCGGTGTATGACATCAAAGTACCATACGGACGGTTCCTTATGCTTTCAAAACGCTCTCAAGGTACTTTGATGTCAAACACTGATCAGTATGAGCTGCGCCTCTTTAAGTCAGACACCTAATAGGCCATGTACATGTATTTGCATCGCTTTGATCGTAGATCCCACCTTCTCACACACCATGATTGGTCCATTATGTACAATGCCTGCATGTTATTGGTCAAGCTACTTTTCGATCATTACCTTCAGCAAGTATGAAAACAGGAAAACCAAGCCTAAACAAATCCTGGCAAGGACATGTCTGGGAAAAATTGCACGTATGGTCACCCTATATAAATATGCAGTTCTTGAGCATATTTTTCACGCTTGCCATGCTATAATTATGCCAGATACTGCCATTGTGACAGTCAGGAAATGCATGATAGATGGCTCATCGCATTGGATAGATGGCTAATTTTTCTCCGGTTGTGTCATTTTGCAGGTTCACCTGAATGAGCCAATAACCCTGTTTAAGTTCCTCTCTCTTTTATGGGGCTACAACAGTAATTTGGGTGATCAGTTGGATTGTCGAGTCAGTGCCATACTGCAAACTCAGGCTCTTTATATGGGAAAGGCTTTGCTTTGCAATCAGCCAGTAAAAACCCTCAACCTGCTGGCATCAGGTTCCTCACCAGGTATGTCAATATGGTCTCTTTCACATCTGGTCTAGTTACATATGAATTGTTTTTGCTTTGTTTTATTTTGGCTCTGTGCACATCTGTACGGGATGTTGTGTTAGTATATTTGCAAGGATTTAATCATGATTTTCAAAGTTAACATATTTAGTTACTTTTTTTAAGAAAATAAATCGAAGACTACTAAGATACTTTTATTGCCTGAATCTAATTTGGGTTTTAATTTAGAAAAAATAATAATAATAATTTTTACTGTTTTGGAATTTTTTTTTTTTTTTTTTTTTTGGAACTTGTTCTCAGCCATGACTCATATTATACAACTCGCTGGTCTTATTTTTGCAGTGGTGCCGTCCTTGCTGGTGTGCCTGTGTTCAGGCGTGTGTGAAGTTCGGAGAGCTGCCATTTCTGTGCTCCACTCTCTCTCAGGGGTCGTTTCATCACCTTATTATCCATTAGTGGAGAACCTCCTCAAATCATCAGAGGAAATCATCGCTGACCCCTCATACCTCAGCCAGGTCAGTCAAAGCACAATACAGCATCATAGCTTTGTTAAACAGGATTTTCCATTTTGTGTTGAGTAAGTTCTAGAGGTGCTGGATGCCTAAATCAAAACTGTTTAAGAAATATTACTTCTGATTTTATCCTAGGCACTGTCCAAGATGTACGAGGAGGGACTGTTATTGAAAGATAAAAAGAAAAAGCTGGCGTCTATTGAGCAGCTCCTTCAGTGTGTGCAGTTACCTTGCTGCCCTGCCTACACCTGCAAAACACTCCTGCGAGCACTTCGGGACGTTCATGGAGAGGTACTCTTACCAAACTGATCATTTTAGTTTGCATCTCCTCAAGTAGTGTGCTTGGTTGTTTTGTTTATATAGAAGTGATTTGTGCACTCCATGTGATCAGGTGTTTCATGATCATGACCATAAAACATACTAATACAGTACTTGGTTCTGAACAGGTGGGAAAATCCATCTTTGCTCTGCATAGATGACACACAAGCTGTACAGAATCTGAAGTTCCATTTACATGTATTGACAAAAACTTTTAATGCTGCTCTGAGGTGGCATGAATGCATTTACACTGCAATTACAATTGCATATTAGATTTAGGTTTGCCTAAATATTTTTTTCAAAGTCGCACACAGTAATTATCAGTTACTTTTATTTAAGTGTTTGATGCTAGTTTGTCATGCTTTTCTTATGGTAATGCCCTTTGTCCAGCCCATTTTGACCATTCTTCTGCCTGCTGTGGAGCGTCTTCTCGAGCAGTGTGCTCCAGACTCATGCACCTTCCTTCCAGATGAGGCCCACTTCCTGCAGCTCCTGCTTAGCAAGTTCAGTGAGGCATCGGCACCTTTACTGGTCAAAGACCCTCGATGCCTAGAGGTCTTCATTAGGGCATTGGGCACCTCAGCAAAGCCGTACCCTACTATGCCTAGTTTCCAGATTATTGCCCTGGAGCAGGTAGGTGGACATTTAGAAAAAGCTTTTGTATTCTTAAGAAGCCATTAAAGGGTTAGTTCACCCAAAAATGAAAATTATGTCATTAATTACTCATCCTGATCCAGAACCAGCGTTATGACATTGAACACAAGACGTGATGAAGTTGAACACAAGGCAGGTGTTCAACATCATCATGCTGGATCTGGATCAGCGCTTGCATCATGTACTGTCATGAACACACGTCCACAAGCAACAGTAGGGACGAAAATGTGGAATACAATCGTTATTTTTGTTTTCTTTGCGCAAAAACTATTCTCGTGGCTTCGTAAAATTACGGTTGAACCCCTTATGTTACATGGATTATTTTACCGATCTCCTTGCTACGTTTCTGGACATGGGAACATTTCAGTTGTGTTGCTGTCTATGGAGGGTCTGATAACTCTCAGATTCAAACTTACGGGTTTGGAACGACATCAGGGTGAGTAATTACAAGATGGCACCGCTGATGGCAGCTATTGTGCGTAGCTCTCCAGTGTTTCTCCTGTTTTTTGTTTTTCAAATACGATCAGTTTTACCAGGGATGACCTGCTGAACATTCGGCAGAACACACCACAAAATCTTTTACCGGATTTTGATTTTTCGGACGTTTTGCTGGACATTGTAGTTGGCGGAGCCGTAGCTCTGGTCAAACGCTTCAGGAGGCGCAGGCAGGGGGAGCGAGCCGGCGCGCTCGTGAAGCTTTGACAGCGCGGATTTCGAACGGCATTGCCTAGCATCCATCTGGCGAATCTCCGCTCTCTACCCAACAAAACGGACGAACTCCTCATGCTCTTCCGAACAAACAAGGATTTTTCTAACTCTGCTGCCCTGTGTTTCACGGAAACCTGGCTAAATGGCGACATACCGGACAGCGTACTACATCTACAGCTGATCAGAGCAGATCGGGACGCGGTATCAACAGGGAAATTGCGCAGCGGCGGGATTACATCAATGAGAGGTGGTGTACAGATTTAACGGTGTTAAAGAAGATGTGCTGTTCAGATCTAGAAACGCTCTTCATTAACTGCAAGCCATTCTACTCGCCGCGGGAGTTCTGCTCGTTCATTCTCGTGAGTGTCTACATTCCTCCGCAAGCGCACGTGAGCACAGCTTTACAGAAACTTGCTGATATGATCACAGACACAGAACAAAAACACCCGGAGTCTGTTTTAATCATTCTCAGGGACTTTAATAAAGCAAATCTCTACCGTGAACTGCCAAAATACAGACAGCACATCACATGTCCCACCAGAGACCGTAATATATTGGATCACTGTTACACAACAATAAAGAATGCATATCACTCTGTCCCACGAGCAGCTTTAGAACTTTTTGATCACTGTTTGGTTCATCTTATTCCGACCTACAGGCAGAAACCTAAATCTGCAAAACCTGTATTAAGATCTGTTAAAAGATGGACTAATGAAACAGAGCGGGATCTACAAGCCTGTTTCTCTCCCACTGATTGGTCTTTTTGAAGCCGCTGCCATTGATCTGGACGAGCTCACAGAGACTGTAACATCTTATATCAGTTTCTGTGAGGATATGTGCATTCCTAACAGGACTCCTCTAATCTACAACAATGACAAACCATGGTTCACTATAAAACTCGAAGATGCTTACAGAAAGGGGGATAAAGTCTTGTACAAACAGACCAAATACACACTGGAAAAGGAGATCAGAGTGGCAAAGAGGGATTATTCTGACAAGCTAAGGAAAAAATTATCTTCCAGTGATCCTGCTTCAGTGTGGAAAGGAATGAAGGATATCCCCAGTTACAAGTCACCATCCCTCAGCACTCTGGAGAATCAACACCTGGCAGACGACTTGAACGAGTTTTATTGTCGTTTTGAAAAATCACCCCACACCCGCCCTGAACACCTCTCCACACAACCATTAACACCTCCAGCAACCCTCCTCTCCCCCACACCTACAATTCAAATCAGCGAAGAAGATGTGAGCCAGGTCTTCAGAAAGAACAAAAGAAGGAAAGCACCAGGCCCAGACAGTGTCACCAGCCTGTCTGAAAATCTGTGCTGACCAGCTGGCCCCCATCTTCACACAGATCTTCAACAGATCACTGAAGCTGTGTGAAGTCCCCTCATGCTTCAAATGCTCCACCGTCATCCCCGTCCCAAAGAAACCCAAAATTACTGGACTTAATGACTACAGACCTGTGGTCCTAACGTCTGTAGCCATGAAATCATTTGAAAGACTGGTTTTGGCTTATCTGAAGGACATCACTGGACCCCCTGCAGTTTGCCTACACAGCAAACAGGTCTGTGGATGATGCAGTCAATATGGGACTGCACTTCATTCTGCAGCATCTGGACAGACCAGGGACTTATGTGAGGATCCTGTTTGTGGACTTCAGCTCCGCTTTTAACACCATAATGTTGGAATCCCTTCAGAATAAACTAACCCAGCTCTCCATCCCCACCTCCGTCTGTCAGTGGATCAACAGCTTCTGACAGACAGACAGCAGTTAGTAAAGCTTGGTAAATTCACATCCAGCACTCGTACCATCAGCACTGGAGCTCCTCAGGGCTGCGTACAGGGCCTCTACACCAATGACTGCACTTCTAAAGACCCCTCTGTCAAGCTCCTGAAGTTTGCAGACGACACCACACTGATCGGCCTCATCCAGGACGGTGACTAGTCTGCTTACAGACAGGAGGTTAAGGAGCTGGCTGTCTGGTGCAGTCTTAACAACCTGGAGCTCAACACGCTCAAAACTGTGGAGATGATCGTGGACTTCAGGAGAAACCCCCCTGCTCTCCCCCCACTCACCATCATGAACAGCACTGTGACTGCAGTGGAGTCATTCAGATTCCTGGGCACCACCATCTCCCAGGACCTAAAGTGGGATATTCACATAGACTCCATTGTCAGAAAGGCCCAGCAGAGGTTGTACTTTCTTCACCAGCTGAGGAAGTTCAACCTGCCACAGGAGCTGCTTAAACAGTTCTACTCCGCCATCATTCAATCCATCCTCTGCACTTCAATAACTGTCTGGTTCAGCTCAGCTACCAAATCTGACCTCAGAAGACTACAGAGGGTAGTCCGGACTGTTGAGCGAATCATTGGTACAACCCTCCCCACTCTCCAAGAACTGTACTTATCCAGAGTGAGCAAAAGGGCTGGTAAAACGCTCTGGTCGACGTTACAGAGCTCTGAGCACCAGAACGACCAGACACAGGAACCGTTTCTTCCCTGAGGCAATCCATCTCATGAACACTCAAAAATAAACGTGGAACACACAACTATAATACATTATCCATTTACCACACTCACTTATTTTTATTTTCTCATTTCTAATTTGCACATACTTGACCTGTACATACATAGTTGTCTATATTATATATTGTGTTTTTGCTGCTTTGTACATTGCCTATTTGTATAGTATTCTTTTATTATCTGTGTCCGGTCCTGTTGCTGTCTTTCTGTGGCACTGTGGAGCTTCTGTCACTACAACAAATTCCTTGTATGTGTAAATATGCTTGGCCAATAAAGCTCATTCTGATTCTGATTAATGACATAATTTTCATTTTTGGGTGAACTAACCCTTTAACTGTGTAACTGTGTAGGATATAGCAAAGCAACCTTTAATAGTGATGCAGGCTGTTCAACAAAAAAAAGAGTATCTTCTGAAGAGACATGATCACTTTATATAATGAACCGATTCAGTTAAGGTTTTTAGTCGCATTGATAAATGCACAAAAATAGAGCTCATCAAATATGGTGAACAGAAGCTCAACCGTACTTGAACCTTATTGGCTCTTGCAGAAGGTCAAACGTGCTTCCATGACACACAAGAACAATTCATTTTTGTGTGAACTAACCAATTAAGGATCTCAATTTTATTTTTAGACTGACACTTTTGCTTGGAGATTGACAATTGGAAAATTTGGTCCATTAAGACTCCACAGTTTAGTTTTGTCGTCACATACTCCATTAATAAATTTGTCATTTGTCTTAGAATTGTCACTATAATGTGAGGTAAAATAAAAAACTGTTGCACCATTTGCTCTGTGACGAAGGATGTTTTGTTCTAATTTGATTGCATGTTTCCTCAGATCACCAAGCTGTTCTTCACTGCTCTTGGAGATGAAAAGATTCAACAAAAAATTCTTTCTATTTTATTTGACTTGCTGGTGGGGAACAAAAACCCTGCATGTTCCCAAAGTATAAACAGTGTATTTAAAGCGGTATGAAAAATATTCATTTTCTTTTCATATCCATTTTAAATAGAATTATTTAGAGGTAATGTTTTGTGCTTATATATCAATAACCCATGTTTGGCTGTGTCCATTTTTCTAGATTGCTGTGGATGCAGAGCTAGTGGCCAATGAGCTGATGCCTGTAGATAAACAAAAAGTTACTGCTACAGTAGTGCAAACACGCAGGAGTAAAATGCAAACAAAGTGAGTTGCTGTCCTTAATTAATCAACTCCAAATTCTAGTTCTGGAAGATTTGAAGATTTAAAAATGCAAGCTTTATTCTCAGAAAAACACAAGAATCATCCACGGTAGTTCCAGAGGAGAATGTTGTCTCTTGGCCAAGAGTTACCCTTATTTTAGAGCTGCTGCAACACAAGAAAAAGCTAAGGAGAGCCCAGTGTCTTGTGCCCGCTCTGTTTAATCTGCTCTCCAGGTATGTTAAGCTTGCATCTACCGCTATATTTTTACATTTAACATTAAGCTGAAATATGTCACACATAAGTATAATGGATTGTGAATGCTGTTTCATTTGTGTGCTATAGATGTCAGGAGCCTGCTTCAGCTGAACAGGAAAATATTGAGTACACGAAACAACTCATCCTCAGCTGCCTGTTGAATGTCTGTCAGAAACTGTCTCCTGATGGAGGGTCTATCAGCAAAGGTACCAGAAATATGGCATGAAATGCCTAAGAAAAGATTAGAAAGGTTATGATTAGGGTCAAATTATTTCATTACTTTCTTTAGCCCTATGCGGATGGTAATACTTTGCATAAGGGTATGAGATAATTTTAAGAAATAATTACCATCCGGGTTTATTTGTCACTTTGCAGTAGATATAAGCACAAGCTTTCTCTTGAGGTTCCTTGAATCAGGAAACATTGTTTCAGGAAATATTTCATTTGTGTGTGTGTATAGATGTGCTGGAGGAGGATAAATTTAATGTGGAGCTGGTAGTGCAGTGTGTCAGGATATCAGACATGCCCCAAACTCACCATCATGCTCTCCTTCTGCTCGGTGCTTTGGCTGGTATCTTTCCTGTAAGTACAGTCGTGAAACACTCGCTCTCACACATACTTTCAAACAGCTGTAAATGTCTTTTTCTCTGATTTTAGGAGAAGGTTCTTCACAACATCATGCCCATTTTTACATTCATGGGCTCCAACATCATGCGACTGGATGACACTTACAGCTTCCAGGTCATCAACAAGACTGTTCAGGCAGTCATCCCTGCTCTTATAAAGGTATGTTTAAAAATATGTTCGTTCTATGTACTGTTTGATATATTTGAAGCATTTGAATGTCTTCTTTCCATAAGAGCTTCAAAGATTTGAACAAACCTCAAATCTATAGTATTAAAGTTCTCCATGAAACTGGTTTGTAGGGGTGTGCAATATATATTGCATTATTGTAATGGCTGTTTAATGATGTGTGAGGCTGTGAGCTCAAAATTTGCATAAAAATGCATCAAAACCGCAAAACTACTTAATGCCCTTGCAACCAGACACAATCTCCTGTCATAGTGGTAGGGAGTTTTATACTAATATTTTCTTCATAAAATGTGAAATGTTTTTTGTTTTGTTTTTTTACAAAAAAAAAGAAACTGTTATGACATTATATTTTGATTCTCGTTTCTCCATAGGCCCATGAGGGTGGAAGTGCCCAGTCTGAGGGGCATATGGAGACTGTGGTATCACATATCGTGCATGTGTTTGTTGATGCCCTGCCTCATGTGCCTGAGCACAGACGCTTACCCATTCTCAGCCAGCTGATGAACACACTGGGGCCATCTCGCTTCCTCTGGGTCCTCATGCTGCTTCTGTTCAAGCAGCATGCCACACGAACATCCGTCAGTGCAACTGGGCCTGAAAAGGTAAAGAAAGTTTCGTGCATGTTTTTTACATTTCTAACTGTATTGATATTTTAGTTTTTTACTACTGAATAAGCAATGTCCAGAAGTAAGTCGTGACGTATTGTCAAGTATGGTGACCCATACTCGAAATTGGTGCTCTGCGTTTAACCCATCCAAGTGCACACACACAGCAGTGAGTAGTGAACAAATGCACACACACACACACACACACACCGTGAACACACACCCGGAGCAGTGGGCAGCCATGCTGCGGCGCCCGGGGAGCAATTGGGGGTTCGGTGCCTTGCTCAAGGGCACCTCAGTCGTGGTATTGAGGGTGGAGAGAGCGCTGGACATTCACTCCCCCCACCTACAATCCCTGCCGGCCCGAGACTCGAACCCGCAACCTTTCGATTACGAGTCCGACTCTCTAACCATTATGCCACGACTTCCCCCAGAAATAACAGAAAAATGTTATGATACACTTTAAACCCCCTGTGTTTAGGTTTTGTAGAAACAGTTGTGTTATTTGTTGTGTAGGAGGCTATTGTAGAAAGAGATCAGGAATTCTGGATCTCGGTGTGCTGTGAGTTTGAGGTAAAGGAGCAGATGACCTCCATGATCAGAATCTTGCAGTATCTCATGACTCTACCACAGGACAAAGAAGAAGGTAAGAACGGCCCACTTCAGTGACCTGCCTCTGACTTTTATTCCCTTGTTGACAATATTGTTTTCTTGATTTTTAAGTGATCTTCATTTTGATGAACTATTATTGATTCTTAAAGGTGCTGTATCTAGGATTGAACAAGGTATTGCAGTCCAAATTCAAAATATTGGAGAGGGGTTTTTTTTTTTTCACCCGGTCCCTCCTCCTCAGACTCGATGCACACGCAGGTTGCCAGATTAACGACACCAACAGGAACGAGCGCATATGACGATGAATGACATGAAATATGCTTTTTTTTTTTTTTCGCCAACTGGCAACCTGGGGTGCCGAAATACAATTGTGGTTTTCAGTTGATGTGGCTCTAGACTGCGACCAAAATGGTCGCATTTATAACAATGTTTTGACAATGTGCAAGTTAAAATTTGACATGGTCACATTTGTGCGAGTGCATAGTCTGCACTGCTCCAAAGCGTCTGCTCCATACAGTGCGTGTTGCAGAGCTGCAGCACATTGTAGCAGGAGATTTCACTGATCATGTGAAGAGAGGCGCTTTCACTGCGAGCGCTTTAGAAAATGCAAGCACTGTCACCGACAGCCAGTTTAGTTTTACTTTTCTTTTTGTTTTAATTTTGAAAATCTTCGCTGTTTACCTCATTAGTTTAGTACAAACAGGGATAAAAAGAAGTACCCCGTGTCCACGGTTAAATATACTGCTGGATCTTTAATGTTGTGGGTCTGTTTTTCTGCCGGAGGTCCTGAACATCTTGTTCAGATGCATGGCATCATGGATTCTATCAAATACCAACAGATAAAAAATCTAAACCTGACTGCCTCTGTTAGAAATCTTATAATGGGCCGTGTTTGAACCCTGGGGTGAACTGAACCCGTCTGAACCCTGGGGTGAACTGAAGAGAAGAAGTACTAACATGGATCTGGAGAGATTCTGTAAGAAGAAAATGGTCTCTGATCTCTTATCAGGTGTTCTCCAAACTCTTCAGGCATTATAGGAGAAAACTCAGAGCTGTTACCCTGGGAAAAGGATGTTGCAATGATTAAGTGCCAATAATTGTGGCAAACATGAACAAGAGAAAGCATTTATTTCACAAGATTTTCCCCCCACTTTCAATTGTTTTATTTCAATGATAGGTTGGAATTTTTTGAATGAAAGATAAAAAGGATAAACAATGCAGATTTATTTTCACAGCCGCCTTTGCTCATATTTACCAAAGGTGCCAATATTAGTGGAGGGCACTGTATTTTCACTTAACCTGTTAGTGATGTTAAATGCATGTTGAAATATGCATTTGTAAAAAAGCCACTGTCTTTTCAAATTAAGAAGCTAATATATGCAGTTTGTTTATTGCACAATGTTTGTCTACAAAACTGCCTTATGTGCAATTATGAGCAATGTTTGTATACAACACTGTTTATATTTAGGTGTGGACTCTGTTGTTAATTTTAACCTTTAAGGCAGGGTTGCCTGTATGGTTTACAGCATTATTGACAGTTAGTTGAGAGCTATTTTGTGAATCGACTTCTCGAATCGAATCAAGAAATGAACTGTCAGGGAAATAAACTATGTTTGATATTTTCTCTGGGCAGCTCCGGAGAAAAAGAGGACCCGTGGAAGAAGTGCGGTGAAGAAGGAAGAAACGGTCTCTGATGTGATCTTCAGCGTGGAGGCTCATAGTGGCAAGGACCTCCGTCATTTTAAATTCCTCTCCGTCTCTTTTATGGCTCAGCTTCTGGGCTCTGACAGATTTGTTGGGAAGGTGGGTTTAGAGTAGGAAGCATTTGGTTTAATGTTGATATTATAATGCCCCTAGGATTTCTCAGTAGACACCATAAATGTGTAATTGTTTGACTGACAGGTGGCTGACTGTGAGGACCTAACAGAAAGTACCTCACAGGCTCTTCAGCAGACGTGAGTTGAAGCTTGACTACAGTACTTGGATTAATGGTGGTTGGTTGTGACATTGGCAGGGTGTGTAATGTTTGTGTTTACTTGTTAGTCTACTGGAGGAGGTTCTGTGCTACATCCATGCAGTTGCTCGATGTGTAGAGGATAATGCAGACAAACCCACAGCTAAGTTCTGGAGAGCTCTGCTCAGCAAGTCCTATGACATCCTGGACAAGGTAGGAAGCACTGGATTGTTCAGATATTATTGAGCATGTTTACAAGTACACCAATATGCTGATAGCTACCAAAAATGAGTTTATTGAAATAACCAATTTTA
Organism: Barbus barbus; assembly: GCF_936440315.1. Lineage (NCBI taxonomy): Eukaryota > Metazoa > Chordata > Actinopteri > Cypriniformes > Cyprinidae > Barbus > Barbus barbus. The sequence goes on along the minus strand of NC_136716.1, from coordinate 6,772,897 downwards.
CCTGCTTACATACAAATCAATAACCTGGCAAAGCAAGACTTTCTTGGTTCCAGAAAGAGTTCAGAGTGCATAGAATATGCACAGTTAATTTTTTTGTGTACACGTGCACATGTATAAAACATGATCTGACTTTTAGGTTAATGCCCTGCTGCCCATGGATTCCTTCATTATGGTAATGAGAGGCCTGATGGGTAATCAGTTGGCATCAGTAAGAAGGAAGGCCATGGAGTTACTCAATAACAAATTACAGCAGCGAACGCAGTGGGTGGAAGAACAGGTAAAACATTTGCTAAACTTTTTTTATATTGCATAATTCAAACTGGTTTTAATTAAGCATTTGTAGATTGTTTAAATGTTTGATTGTTGTAGATGTGTTTAAATATTAGCTGATCACTCTGTTTCCTCTGTTTCTCTGACAGATTACTGTGCTTCTGGAGCTCATTGGCGTCCTCCTAAAAATTGCGGGTCGGAGTCACGGACAGGTCACGGCACAGGAAGAAGACGAGCTGGCTATCAATCGACAGACGGCCCTTTACAGCCTTAAGCTTCTATGCCGAAATTTTGGCTCAGCCCACCAGGAGGCATTTGTACCAGTGCTGAAAAAAGCAGTGGAACTTGTTGCTCATAAAGACGAGGAGAAGAACGTCATGGGAAGTGCTCTGCTGTGTGTAGCTGAAGTGACCAGCACACTGAAGGCCCTCGCAATACCACAGTTACACAGGTACTGTTAAACCCAAAGTAAGGTATTTGGATTTTACACACATGCTAGTGTATAGTGTAAAGTGCAACGGTTGTAAATTTTGTCATCAGTATCATATGTGTGCAGCATGACTCCCGGCACAGATGAGCACTTTTGGGGTTATGAGATGAATCAATCTTTAGTTTAAAGAGTTTACAAAGATATTTTTATTGCTTATAACTTCTGGAGAGAAATAATGCGGACAGGACATAGATTTAGCTTTCCAGTATGTTTTTGTCACCTGTGTTTGTGCATGCTATCAAATAGAATATCCTTTCAAAGTCTGTGTTCAGCTCTATGCATACGTTAAGCATCCGCATCAAAACTGAAGTATACTTTTGAGTGTTTGTAGTTGAATTTTACACAAAGTACGAAGTGTAAAGCTGACAGTGTAAATCACTAGGGTTGGGAATCTAGAAATGGTTCTAATTTTTAAAATGTACTGGAAGTGAATGATCTTTATTACGTGTATATTAATGTGTTCTGTCTTCAGCCTGATGCCTGCAGTGCTGGACACACTGAAGGAAAGAAAGGACCTGCTGAACAATGAAATATACCTGCTGAGTGCTGTCACAGCTCTACAGCGCGTTTCAGAGACTCTACCGCACTTCATCAGCCCCTACCTGGAGGACACCATCTCACAGGTCCGTATCAGTGCCACGTTGTTACTTTAAGTTAAACCTTGTTATTCAAATACATTTTATCTACAAGGTTACAATTCTTATTTGAATCTTCTCATTCCTCTCTGGTGCTCTAGGTCTCCCGCCTTACTCTACTAGCCAAAGGAATGACATCTTGCCCTCAGCTGTCTGTACGTCTCTCCTCACTCACCACCACTCTTGCCACAAAGGTGCCTCCAAGGGTCCTCATTCCCACCATTACAAAATGCTATTGCACCATGGTGGATGCTCAGCAGGTAGGATTTGGTATATCACAGAATTACCAGAGTTTGAATGGACACATGATCTTTGAGAAGTCTTTTAGAAGTGTCAAGTAATGGACAGTTCCTTCAATTTATTGCTATTCTTTGTTTTATTCATCTGATGCCCATATTTTCTGTACCTGTTGCAGAACCGTCTTGGTCCTCTGATGATCATCCTGAAGGAACATATAACTCGCATGGAGAAGGACCAACTCAACAACCACCAATCACAACTCACTTCCTTCTTCCTGTCTGCTCTTGATTTCCGTGCCCAGCATTGCCAGGTGGTACTACATACCCCTGTTTCAATTTAGTTTTTCAATAAGTGCACTTTTGATGATTACAAATATAACTTTGTTTAATAGGGAGATCTGAAGAAGACTGGTGAGATCGAGGGCTATGTGATTGACTGTCTGCTAGTGATGGTTATGAAACTTTCAGAAGTCACCTTCAGACCTCTCTTCTTCAAAGTAAGCTTCTATTGTTTAGTGAGAAAAAAAACTTCCTCTAATAAGACAGTATCTTGTTTTTAGTTGCATAAATAATAATAGTGATGGGCTCTTTCGAACCACTGCTCCATTAGTCTCTATGGATTTAACATGATCTTAGATCGGTTTTATAATGAAGACACGTTAATGCCACATTTTTATATTAAAAAAGGAATCAAGCAGTTAATTGACACTTGTTAGCCAGATTAGTTTGATGTTCCATAAAACACAAAGCAAGCCCTGCAAATTAATACAACAACATATTATACAAACACTGAATGTTTAATGGTGTTTGGTGATTATATTTTGTGAAGCTATAGGTTCAGCATCGAAAGCTAAATTTATCCCATTGCTAAATAACATGTTTAATAGTACACGCAAATTGTTTAAATTTACATGGAATTCACTAAGCAAGCTTTCAAGTCTTGTCTTAAATATGACATGAACCGGTATCTTTATTGAGGAGCTTTTTTCAAAATATATATGCACTATATTACAGATTGATTATATTTTCATTTGTTAGTGATTCTCAGTTTAACCTTTAATATTAATGTACCAACTGACAGGGATCCCTGTATAGTTTCCAGTATTATTTGAGAGACTGTACCTATATAGAAACTCAAATTGAATTGAATCGAGCTTCTGAACTGAAATTGAATTGAAATATTTTCTGCAGTTTTGTGGGCATGGTGATAGCTAATAAAATGTTCGATACTTTGGGTATGAATTTTCTGTTTGAAACGAAATGCATGCCGATTGAATCATGTTTTTTTTATGTTTCACTTTTCTGCAGTTGTTTGACTGGTCAAAGATGGATGGTGCTTCTAAAAACCGCCTGTTGACGTTCTACAGACTGGCAGACAGTATTGCCAACAAACTCAAAGGACTGTTTGTGTTGTTTGCTGGGCAGCTGGTCAAACCCATCTCTGAACTGCTGCATCAGCTCAACATTTCCCACACAGGTAGTCTGCACATATCAATATGTTTGTATGAAGGTCCGAATACACCTGCAATGCCTCACCTTTAAACTGTGCTAACATTAGCATGCAGCTCATGCTAAGAAATGTGGAATAGAACGTTTTGTTTTTTAGATTTAATTTCTTTACTTTTTTTTTTGACTGATGTAATTTACTTAAACTTCTACCCCCTCTGCCTTTAGAAAAACCCTTCTTCGATTCAGAGGAGGAGGAGGAGGAGGATTCAGATGATGATGAAGACAATGTGACAAAGAGCAGCCTGCTGCTGCAGCATGTGTTGGACTGCCTCTATAAAATCTTCCTCTATGATACTCAGCGCTTCCTCAGTAAAGAGAGGGCTGATGCGTTCCTAGGCCCCCTGGTGGATCAGGTCAGTGTGGCACATATGTCAAGAACTGCAATCTGTTCCCCATTCATGTTATTCTTGTGCAGTAAGTTATTACATAAGCAAAGTTATTGGATAATCTGTAGACACAATTTTTTTAGCAAAATATTTATTTAATTATTTTTAACAAAATAGCGGTTAGGGCGGTGTGACCGAGTGTTTCTCAACCATGTTCATGGAGGCACACCAAATGTACACACATTGGATGGCTCCCTAATCAAACACCCATTACAAGATATGCCAAAACTTGAAATGGGTCAGGGAGACAACCAAAATGCATACTGTTTGTGTGCTTCAAGGACCAGAGTTGGTAAACACTGTTTGGAAACTTAGATTTTATTACCTTTTACATTTTTACATACAGACACATCTAAAAAAAATTGAATATCGTGAAAAAGGTCAATATTTTTTGTCACTCATTTCAGAAAGTGAAACCCATATATTATATAGATTCATTACACAGACAGAGTGAAATATTTCAAGCCTTTATTTCTTGAAATTTTGATGATTATGGTTTACAGATAATGAAAACACAAAATTCAGTGTCAGTAATTAGAATATTACATAAGATCAATAAAATGGATTTTTTAAACATAAATGTATGTTAATTTCTATGCACTCAATACTTGGTTGGGCCTCCTTTTGCGTGAATTACTGCATCAATGCGGCGTGGCGTGGAGCCAATCAGCCTGTGGCACTGCTGAGGTGTTATGGAAGCACAGGTTGCTTTGATAGCGGCCTTCAGGTCATCTGCATTGTTGGGTCTGGTGTCTCTCATCTTCCTCTTGACAATACCCCATAGATTCTCTATGGGGTTCAGGTCAGGCGAGTTTGCTGGCCAATCAAGCACAGCAACAACATGATCATTGAACCAGCTTTTGGTACCTTTGGCAGTGTGGGCAGGTGCCAAGTCCTGCTGGAAAATGTTATCATCTCCATAAAGCTTGTCAGCAGAAGGAAGCATGAAGTGCTCTAAAATTTCCTGGTAGATGGCTGCGTTGACTGTGGACTTCAGAAAACACAGTGGACCAACACCAGCAGATGACATGGCAGCTCAAATCATCACTGACTGTGGAAACTTCACACTGGACTTCAAGCAACATGGATTCTGTGCCTCTCCACTCTTCCTCCAGACTCTGGGACCTTGATTTCCAAATGAAATGCAAAAAATGTACTTTCATCTGAAAAGAGGACTTTGGACCACTGAGCAACAGTCCAGTTATTTTTCTCCACAGCCCAGGTAAGACGCTTCTGACGTTGTCTCTGTTTCAGAAGTGGCCCTTTTCCTGAAGACGTCTGAGCGTGGTGACTCTTGATGCACTGACTCCAGCTTCAGTCCACTCCTTGTGAAGCTCTCCCAAGTGTTTGAATCAGCTTTGCTTGACAGTATTCTCAAGCTTGCGGTCATCCCTGTTGCTTGTGCACCTTGTGTATTTAATATGCTTTGATACAGCACTCTGTAAACAGCCACACCTTTCAGTAATGACCCTCTGTGACTTACCCTCTTTGTGGAGGGCGTCAATGTTCGTCTTCTGGATCATTGCTAAGTCAGCAGTCTTCTCCATTATTGTGGTTTCAAAGAACAAGAGATACCGTATTTATACTGTAGGGATGGTCATTAATTGAAACTCAAATGTAAATATTCTAATGTTTTGAGATACTGATTTTTGACTTTCATGAGCTGTAAGCTCTAATCATCAAAATTAAAACAAAATAACTTTTGAAATGTTTTACTTTACATGCAATGAATCTAAAATATATGAAAGTTTCACTTTTTGAAACAAGTTACAAGAAAAAATGAACTTTTTCACGATATTAAATTTTTATTAGATGTACCTGTAGTTGTTAGATCAAAACTGTGCATTATATTAATGACAAAAGTTTTTCTTGTCATTCTGAATGTGTGTGAAGTTGGAGAACATGCTAGGAGGAGACGAGATCTACAAGACCCACATTACCAAGCATTTGGTGCCCTGTATTGGCCAGTTTGCCATTGCCATGGGAGATGATTCACAGTGGAAAGCTCTCAATTATCAGATTCTTCTCAAGACACGACACAGTTCACCCAAGGTATGCAAATGATAAATTAGTGGTACAGAGAAAGAGCTGAAGTCATGTATGTTGTACAATTTTAAAGGGCCCACAATTCAGTTCTGAAAATCGATATATATATATATATATATATATATATATATATATATATATATATATATATATATATATATATATATATATATATATATATATATTTATTTATTTATTTATTTTGAATAGGAACAATACTAATACCTACTTAAAAAATTTCAATTAGTCTAGAAGTCTTAATAGTTATGTATTAAAAACTGACTAAATTTGAAAGAATTGTAACTGGCTACAGATGAAATCCTGAGAAGCATTACATTTACACTTATTCATTTAGCTGACGCTTTTATCCAAAGCGACTTACAATTGCTATATATGTCAGAGGTCGCACGCCTCTGGAGCAACTAGGGGTTAAGTGTCTTGCTCAGGGACACATTGGTGTCTCACAGTGGATTCGAACCCGGGTCTCTCACACCAAAGGCATGTGTCTTATCCACTGCGCCATCACCACCAGCAACCTTGTTGATAAATCTTTTATGATGTTTAATTTATGGGGTTAATCTGTGGGTGTGAAATTGGAGTATGTTTATAGAGTTGCTGCATATTCACACTAAATTCAGGGGGGGTTGTCCATGAACTTTGTTGTGCCATCTTGAGGCTGTGGGTGAAATACCTTTGGCATCTTATCCAGGATCTAAAATTAACACTGGGCAAGTGCCAAATAAGAGTAAAATTTGGTGTTGCAGAGTATATGAAACGGTGATACTCGCCAATCAGGCAATCAATGGCCACATGTTTTAGAGTGAAGAGCTACATTGTGTTTATTTATATGCAATTATGATCCAGTTTTTTCAGTACCAACCCTCTTCACAAATTTGTAATGAGAACAGTTCTTAAATCAGCAAAACAGCAGATTTGAGGTTTTACGCCAATCTAAAAGCTCTAGTTTAACATTTAAAAGCAAAGAAATAAAGACAGACATAAATATTAGTAGGCTATTGTAGTTTTAATGTAATGTAAAATAATATTATCAATATTATTTTGTAGTGATATTGAAATTGATAACATGTCTTTCCTTTTGCTTTTTCATATCTGATCACGTCTGATTGTGAATAACCTGTGAAGGCAGAGTTTGTGGGAATGATTAAAATTAGTGCCTTTACTCTCTTAATTTTTTTTCTAATATGTGGCTTGATTTGTCTTTGCGTAAATATATTGTAAATACAGAAGAGGAGGTAAATGACGATGTTTGCCTTTTTGTTCAGGTGCGTTTCTCTGCACTTGTCATGCTGCTGGAGTTGGCGAACAAGCTGAGGGAGAACTACATGGTTCTTCTCCCAGAGACGATCCCATTTCTGGCTGAGCTTATGGAGGGTAAGAACATTATTTAAGCAAATGGGCACACGTTTTTGTAAATAAAGAACACCGTTTTACCTAATGTTATCTTTATTGTTGCTTTGAGACTTGTTGCATTTTAAGAACACTTAGATCTGTTTCTTTAACAATCAAAAATATTCCAGAATTCAGAATTGAGTTATTCTTCCTCTTTGTTTCACAGATGAATGTGAGGAAGTGGAGCAACAGGTGCAGAAGGTCATTCATGAAATGGAGGCTGTCCTTGGTGAACCACTGCAAAGCTACTTTTAATCCCACCTGGGACTGATTTCACACCATGACAGGCATTTTTTACACCCTTTAATTGTGCATTCGTTATCCTTGTACAATATTTAGTGATGAACAGCTCTGCTGGAATGTCTGTCTGCCCACCAGTTACACCTGCACACCTTATCACTGACTAACAGCTCAACATGTCCTTTCTGTCCATGTTTATGTACATTTAAAAAGCCACAAATTTTGCAAGCCAAAAATCACTGGATGCCACATGCTTTACAGTTGGGTTATATAAAAACGACAAACATGATGTTTAAATGTGTCCATTGTTTTTAAAAAGTAATGATTTTATTGAATTTTCTAATGCATGCTGATGTACCTCTCTGGAATCTGAATATCATAAAGAGATAAGTCTGGAAAATGTGCATTTGTGTTTGGTTGAGAAAAATGAAAAGGGTGGAATGAATGAATGAATGAAAGGGTGGAATGCAATACTTTGTTTGCATTAACAATACAGATTTAATCGTTTTTAATCTACTACTCTTTGAACAAGTTTGCGACATACGTGCAAAATCTGTCATGTTAAATCTATTCACATCTGAGCCCACTTGTGCCCTAAAGAGAGCAGCCTGGAAAATGGAGCGCAGCTGGAAGAAAATAAAACTAAGTATTTCAAATTGTGTAGAAGGATAGTGTTTCTGCCTGTATAAAGGCCTTAAGAACTGCTAGATCTGCTTACCTTTTGACTATTTTTGAAGAAAACAAACAAACATAGGTATTCATTCTTCCATTAATTCTTTGCTAAAGGAGAAAAATAACTGTCTAAATTTATTAAATCATCAAAATTAATGTATTTTAGACCCTATACTGACTAAACCACTGACAGAGAAGCTTCCAGTAGGCATAAATCCTCTTCTTAACATTAATTCATCAGTGTCATCAGAATATGTCCCAAATGTTTTCAAGCTGGCTGTTATTAAGCCTTTCATTAAAAAAACATAACTTGAGCCTAGATAATTAGTAAACTACAGGCCAGTCTCAAATGTTCTTTTAGTTAAAAGAAAGGCAGAATCCTCACAACTATGTTCTTCCTTATAAAGAAATCATATCTGCAAGGATTTACAGTCAGCATTTATACCAAATCACAGTAGTGCTCTCGTTAGTTAAAAATAGCTTGATCTTAGCAACCAATTGTGGTTGCATCTCTCTATTAGTATTACTGGACCTTAGTGCTGCATTTGACACTATTGACCAAAACATTCTTTTGAATAGATTCAAAAATTATATTGCCATTAATGAAATTGTGTGACAGTTTTAAAGTGAGTGAAGTGACATTCAGCCAAGTATGGTGACCCATACTCGGAATTCGTGCTCTGCATTTAACCCATCCAACGTGCACACACACAGCAGTGAACACACACACACACCGTGAACATACACCCGGAGCAGTGGGCAGCCATTTTATGCTGCAGCGCCCGGGGAGCAGTTGGGGGTTCGGTGCCTTGCTCAAGGGCACCTCAGTCGTGGTATTGATGGTGGAGAGAGCGCTGTACATTCACTCCCCCCACCTACAATTCCTGCCAGCCGGAGACTCGAACCCGCAACCTTTGGATCACGAGTCCAACTCTCTAACCATTAGGCCACGACTTCCAGTTTAAATGGCTTAATTGACCGTTATCTATATTTAGCAGTAAATGAAGAGGTCTCATATCAATCACAAGTTCAATATGGAGTACCTCAAGGCTCAGTACAAGGACCTTTGCTTTTTACCCTGTACATGCTACCCTTAAGAGATTAGAAAACATACCATTAGTTTCAGTGTTTTTCTGATGATACTCCTCTCTGTATTTTACCATGGCCTGATGAAACAAGAACAAACAAAGGTTTTAATTATTGGGCCAAAAATCTCCACACAATAACCTAGAATACTCTCTAACACTGCTCTGCCAAGTCTTCATTGTCAGTTAGGAATCTGGGTATACTATTTGACAGCAATCATTCATTTGAAAGCCACATCGCCAGCATTTGTAAACTGCATTTTTCCATCTTAAAAGTATGTCTAAATTGCAACACATGTTCTCAATGTCAGATGGAGAAAAGTTAATTCATGCATTCATGGCCTCAAGACTAGACTTATTGTTGTACTTTACTGTTTAATAAACAAACTCCAGCTAGTGCAAAATGCAGCTGTTAGAGTTCTCACTAGAACCAGAAAGTATGTCCATATTAGCCCAGTTCTGTTAACACATTTTTGTTATTGACAGCTCAAAATTATGTCCAGTTGATAAAACCTACAATATCGAAATCGACTGTAAGTGGTGTAATCTTTTTCCTATTGAACACCCAAATCCAATCTGTGTCCAGATGAGATAGTGGACCAGCACCTATATGACTACAACAGCCCTGAATTTCAGCGGAGACCATGACAAGACAATCCCTAGAGACCGATCCCCTGTAAAGACCTCATTCACACAACATCCATCGGAACATATTTTAAAACATTATTTCAATTACTGTTACACATAAATACTCTTAAAGGGGTCATATGATGCGATTTCAAGTTTTCCTTTGGAGCGTTACAAGCCGTTCATGCATACTAGATAAGATCCCTAAAGTTGCAAAGACTAAAGTCTCAAACCCAAAGAGATATTCTTTCTAATAGTTAAGATTTGCTATGTGGGAAGATTTCCATAACACCGCCCAAATGTATACGCAAAGAAAGAGGGTGTGATTTTTATTCTCGCTGTAGTTTTGTTGCTGCCGCCGGCACCATGTCCTGGAGACGCTGTGTTTCGTTGTGAAAGCGAAACTACTTTGTTTGGGCTTTCAAAAGAGGGCACAACTAGAAATCAGAGGTTAAGTTGTATTTACAACACTGTTCCAGAACAGTTCAACCCAAATATTAGAGCGTGTGCAGCGCATTTTACAGAGGACTATTTCCTGAACCTGGGAGATGCTGTTTCTATAAAATGGGGCAATTCCAACGTCGCTGACTCACAGCCTGTAAGTATGTTTTCATATTTAAAGAATTTGCCACTGATTATTCAAACGCGAGTTTTGAGCAGTGTAGAGTAGCACTTGTTGTTTGTCGTTTCTCCGATCACATATGTAGACATGGTAATGTTTGCTGCGCGATGCAACACGACGCGTGAAAAGACAGTATAAGTCATTATAATCAGTAATTATTAGGGGTGGCACGGTTCGCGGAAAAAAACCGAACCGCACGGTTCTCCACACACGGTTCGGCATGCGCTAGGACCGCGGTTCAACTTAATTCTGACAATGCATGTGGTTTGTTATAAATAACAAGTAAAACAAATAGGGTTCGGCTAATGTATGTTTCTATTAATGGATGCGCATTCTGGCTTCCCAGTACATTACAACAACAGCGATGAGAAAGAAGAAAAAAAATAAGTGGACAAATCATTCACTCGTTCAATGCGAGTGCCGTATGCTGGAATATGAGCATTTATTCCGTCATCACCCGGGTGCTGATAGCGCGCACACACAGGTGAGACCTGAACAGCACACGTTGATATCGGCGTTTAAACTAAAGTCATGTAAGCTCTGCCAGTTCAAACATTTAAGAGCCAGAGGACGCGAGCTCGCGCGCGCAGTGAGAAGATTTGTGCGTGCGCTCATCAGAAGCGTGCAAACCTGCGCTTCAGAACGCGGGCAAATATGAAGCTCTCTCTGAAATTGTGTTTGAATGGATAAATTCACACAAAATTCTGTCAAAATGCCCGTCTTGGTAAGTATCCTATAGCAGATATAGCCGGCTGAGCGTACAGTATAAGTGCACTGGATCAGTGCTTTCTCTTAAAGTGACAGCACTTTCTTAATATTAAATAAACAGCAACAACAAAGAAATCACTCACTGCTCTTGATTGAATCGCTTTTGTAACTTTAATAAAGAGTAATCTTTAATTTATAGTCAAATATGCAATGCTCTTTTACCTTTGATTACTTTATTCAATTTATAAAAAAAAAAAAACTGAAAATCACTGATTATTTTATTTGTATCTTTACACTATTGTATTTTTATTTGTGCTGTTGCTTGTAGTTAGATAGATTATTCTTATGTTCTTTATTGTTATTTGACAGTATAGTGTTTCCCTAAACATGCCGAACCGTACCGAAATCATATCGAACCGTGACCCCCGAACCGAGGTACGTACCGAACCGTGACATCTGTGTACCGTGCCACCCCTAGTAATTATGTCCCCACTGGACGCAACAAATGTCTCTTTTACAATGGGTTTTATTGTTTTTGTCTCGTCATGCATCACAATATGGTGAGGGGAGTAACATTTCCATCACACGCTTGAGGTATTCGGCCAATCGGAACGCACTGGATAGCGCGTGATTTGGTTTGAGTTCTGTTACTGAATAAGAGTCAAGCATGTTTTTGCTTATCTGAACTCAAACAAACCCAGTAATGTTTAATGCTATTACTTTAACACTTGAGCTGATGGTAAAACAGAACTCTACAGGTCTAAAAAGTTAAATCAGTGACAGACTGTCTAAAATAAGTGATTTATTTAAATAGTCATTCCAAGATTTTTACATATTTGAAGGATACTTTCAACAGCATTCATTTAATAATTAAATAGCACACTTTTGAAACTCCCTAAACGAATGTCTCCAGCCTTCCAGTTTTTACCTTTTTAAATAATACACAGTGGGGCAAAAAAGTATTTGATACACTGCCGATTTTTCCAGTTTTCCCACTTACAAAGAATGGAGAGATCTGTAATTTATCGTCGGTACACCTCAACTTTGAGAGACAGTAATATAAAAAAAATCCAGAAAATCATATTGATTGTATGATTTTTGAATAATTAATTTCCATTTTATTGCATGAAATAAGTATTTGATCACCTACCAACCAGCAAGAATTCTGGCTCTCACAGACCTGTTAGTTTGTTTTAAGAAGCCCTCCTATCCTCCACTCATTACCTGTTTTTAATTGCACCTATTTGAACTCGTTACCTGTATAAAAGACACCTGTTCACACACTCAATCAATCAGACTCCCACCTCTCCACTATGGTCAAGACCAAAGAGCTGTCGAAGGACACTAGGGACAAAATTGTAGACCTGCACAAGGCAAAAAGGGTGTTGTTTTACACGACCACTGAGACCATTTCAAGAATACCCTAAAGAATCATACCAACTTGTGGAAAATAGGGATCTGATATCCTCTTTGAAGCATAGCCACCACAAAATCAGACTTACTTTAAAATCATTCGGAGGTTAAATACAGATTTAAAATCATAACAAGAAATTGTTTAATAGCTATGAAACTGTTTTTGAAATCACACCTTTGCATAGCTATGACAGGAAGCACTGGAATCTAACAATGTCTTTGGAAAAAAAAAAGTTAATCTTAAAAAATAAAGCATATACATAAACCCATAAACCCATATAGGAAAAAAAATCTAATCAAATAAGCAGGTTATAAACTGCTGAAACATTGGTGTCTCATATTTTAGAGCACTCAATTATATCTGTATGTGGGAGTGTGTGTGAAAAAATCTGATGTAACCCCCCTTTGTAATCCTTAACATTTTCATAAGTAACTGTAATTTAATTACACATTTGTTAAGTAACTGTAACTGATTACAATTACTTTTATTTTGTAATTAAATTGTGTCATTCCGTTACATGTAACTAGTTATTTCCCAATACTGTTGGTTGTAACAAGTGGTTATTTGAGTGATGCCTTTCTATCATCTCTAACCAGTCTGCCCATTCTCCTCTGACCTCTGACATCAAGGCATTTTCAAGCTCAACTATATGTTATTCGGACACTGACTGAGTTTTTGTGATTTTGCCTTTATACGCCAATACAGTTGATTTGAAATAAAGCAGACTTTTAGCTTAATTTTAAGAGGTTCCTCAAAAATATGACATTTACCAATTAGGAGTTACAGCCATTTTTAGCAAAGTACCTCCATTTTCAGGGGCTAAATAGTGTTTGGACAAATTTTGACATAAATGTAAATATAAGCACAATTTTAATACTTGAATTAAAATCCTTAGCCAGGTGTTCACTGCAGCCACCTTGAGTTGCTGCTTGTTTGTGCATCTTTCTGCTTTCAGTCTTGTCTTCAGTAACTGAAAAGCATGCTCTATTGGATTGAGATCAGGTGAATGACTTGGCCATTGAAGAATATTTCATTTCATCAGTGGCCAAGTCATGGCCATGCTTTTTGAAGTATGTTTAGGGTAATTATCCATGTGCACTATGAAGCTGTGTCCTATCAGTTTTGTAACATTTGGCTTAATGTGAGCAGAGAGCATAGCCTTAACGACCTCAGAATTCATCCTACTACTTCTGTCAGCAGTTACAGCATCAATAAACACCAGTGAGCTGTTTATTGGCAGCCATACATACCCATGCCGTAACACCACCGCCACCATGTTTGACACTTGATGTGGTGTGCTTTGGATTGTGAGCTGTTCCTTTCTTTCACCATACTTCTCTCTTCCCATCAAATGGCTAGTACACTTTTCCTATTGCGTATTAAAGCTACAAAATCATATACATTATGTGTAATTGATTACATAAAGCCCTCTGTCCCGCTCCAGGTTGTGTAATGAAGGATTATGGGAATCTGACTTTTGAGGATGTTCCCAATGATGAGCCAATTGGCAGACTGAAGACTCCGAGAGCAGTCGGCCGTGCCAATGAGCAGCTCGCAGGAGTTGCGCAGAAGATCAAGAGCGATGGCAATACGTGTGTGATGCTGGGAGGAGCTGTGTGCTTCCAGTTCTGTTCAACTTAATGTTTGAACCTATTCTCAGCCATATGTTTGCTGTTTTTTACAGCTTGGCTATTGGTTCGATTTCTGGTCATGCTGCCTCAAGACATGAGCTGAGTGTTTTATGGGTGGATGCACACACAGACATCAACACACCTTTAACCACACCAACGGGAAACATTCATGGCCAGCCGCTGTCATATGTCATCCATGAACTGCACTCAAAGGTGACTGATGGTCTTCTATCATTTCAGCACCTTTGTTAAAGTTTGTGTAATATGTTACACAGTCATTACCTTACTGTCAGTCTCATCACAAATACCTCCTAAAGAGATATTCGACTTTAACTTCCTGACCATGGCTGATGTGCAGTTGTCAGTATCGGTGCCTTTAGCACACTCATAAATAATAAACATTTACAACTAACTTATTGAAAAATTAATAGAAAATTTTATAAAACTCTCAGAAAAACATGTTCATGTTCTTTAAAAAAAAAAAACTATTAGGATTATTTTGCTTTGTGACCATATATATATATATAAAATACATAATACAAAATCTAATTTTCATTATTGTAAAGTGAACAAATGCAAAATATACTGTAGCGGGCTGAAGGATCACACGACAGGCGGAAGTGCAATAAATGCCCCGGAGGGTGTATTTATTGTGCTCAAACAGAAAAGGTGCAGGTGCTAACAATTCCCGTGTCCGTGGGGCGTGCAGAGTGTCGCGTTCCTCCTCGTGCTGCTGTGCTCGGTGCTTCGGGAGACAGTGCGGGAGGTGTCGGGCTGATCGGTCACTCCGAGCTCTCTGCGGGACAGAAGATAGGTTTGTTAGTTTCCTTGCGTCGGGAGACATTGCTCACCCATGTGTGCATCCACACGGCTTTTGTAGCCGTGTGTGAAGTCTTCTCAGCTGGGACCGATCAGCCCGTGGTGATTGGGAGCAGGTGTTTCTCCTCTGTTGCCAGGGCGACGCTGATAGGTGCTCGGGCCACGCCTCACATTCCCCCCCCCCTAAGCGACGTCCTGGTCCTGCGAACAAGGGGAGAGATGGGGATTGAGGGAGGGGGAACCTTTGACAGACCTGCGAAAGCTGGCCACATCCGCGAGAGTCCGTCGGCGTTGGCATTGGCGGTCCCGGCCCGATGACGTACGTCAAAGTGGAAGTCCTGGAGCGCCAGGAACCAGCGAGTTACCCGGGCGTTGGTGTCTTTGGCCCGGGCCATCCACTGCAGCGGGGCATGGTCAGTGACCAGGGTAAACTTTCTGCCGAGGAGGTAATACCTGAGCTCCAGGACTGCCCACTTGACGGCCAACGCTTCCTTCTCTACTGCGGCGTAGCGTTGTTCCGTGGGGGACAGCTTTCGGCTGATGAACATCACCGGGTGTTCCTCACCGTTCTGTACCTGGGAGAGAACGGCTCCCAACCCGGTGTTGGAGGCATCCGTCTGTAACAAGAAGGGGCGGTTAAAGTCGGGTGCACACAACACCGGTTCCGAGGTGAGCGCTGCCTTTATCAGCCGGAAGGCTTCTTCCTCGGCGGGTCCCCAGGGTACCTTCTCCGGCCGCCCCTTCTTGGTCAGGTCTGTCAAAGGGGTTGCTAAGGAGGAGAAGTTAGGAATAAAGCAGCGATAGTAGCCCGCCAAACCCAAAAATGCTCGTACCTGAGTTTTTGAGGTAGGCCGGGGGGCCGAGAGAATCGCTGCCACTTTCGTTTCCTGGGGTCTGATCAGGCCACGACCCACCTGATACCCGAGGTACTTAACTTCAGGCAGAGCGAGATGACATTTTTTTGGGTTGGCGGTGAGCCCAGCCCGTCGCAGCTCCAACAGCACCCTCCGTAACCGCTCAAGATGGTCGTTCCAGGTCTCCGAGTGCACCACGACGTCGTCCAGATAGGCCGCCGCGTACTCCTGGTGTGGTCGCAGCAGGATGTCCATCATTCGCTGGAACGTCGCGGGCGCCCCGTGCAGCCCAAAGGGGAGAACCCGGTATTGCCAGTGCCCGGAGGGGGTGGAGAAGGCAGTCTTCGGCTTGGCCTGGGACGACAGGGGTACTTGCCAATACCCTTTAGTGAGGTCCAACGTGGAGATGAACCGGGCCCTCCCCAGACGGTCCAGGAGCTCGTCGACCCGAGGCATGGGGTAGCCGTCAAACTCGGAGACCTCGTTGAGCCGGCGGAAGTCGTTACAAAACCGGAGGGTGCCATCCGGCTTCGGGACCATCACGATGGGGCTGGACCAAGGGCTGCGAGAGGGCTCTATTACTCCTAACCTCAACATCTCCTGTATTTCCTCCTCGATGGCGTGCCGCCGAGCCTCAGGGATTCGGTAGGGGCGCTGCCTGACGACGACCCCTGGCGGTGTGTGCACGTCGTGTTCGAGAACATTGGTCCGCCCGGGCTGTGGGGAGAACACATCCAAGAACTGACCGACCAGATGTTGGAGCTCCGTCTTCTGGGCGGCCGAGAGGTGGGTGCTGATATCCACAACCACGGGACTCGTGGTCGCCAGTGCAGATAGCTGGGCCCCAGTCCCGACCCAGCGCTTGAGGAGGTTGATGTGGTAGATTTGTTCCTCTTTTCTCCTCCCGGGTTGGCGGACGCGGTAGGTGACCGGCCCCACCTGTTCCATCACCGTGTACGGGCCTTGCCACTGGGCGAGAAATTTA
The DNA here is from genome assembly GCF_936440315.1 of Barbus barbus. NCBI lineage: Eukaryota > Metazoa > Chordata > Actinopteri > Cypriniformes > Cyprinidae > Barbus > Barbus barbus. Next base: position 6,756,255 of record NC_136716.1, on the reverse strand, counting down.
CAGGCTGTGGTGGGGACTAGGACCAGCACGTGGTCCCCCGGTTGGAACTCCCGTGGTTGGGCCGCCCGGTCGTAATGGCGTTTTTGCGCTTCTTGGGCCCTCCCGAGATGCTCCCTGACGAGCGGCATGACTCGGTCGATCCTCTCCCTCATGTCCCGGACGTGCTCAATGGTGGACCGATGGGCGGCGGGCTGCTGCTCCCAGGCCTCTTTGGCAACGTCGAGCAGCCCCCGGGGCTGTCGTCCAAATAGGAGCTCGAAGGGCGTGAACCCGGTGGAGGCTTGGGGCACCTCTCGTATGCCAAAGAGGACATACGGAAGCATACGGTCCCAATCCCGACGGTCCTCAGCAGCCACGCGACGGAGCATCTGCTTCAACGTCTGGTTGAATCTTTCTACCAGCCCATCGGTCTGCGGGTGGTATACCGTGGTGTGAAGCTGCTTGATATTGAGGAGGCGGCAGAGGTCGGCCATCATCCGGGACATGAAGGGGGTGCCCTGGTCGGTCAGGATCTCTTTGGGGATGCCGACCCGGCTACACAGCAGCAAGAGCTCCTGGGCAACCGCCTTCGAGGTGGCTTTGCGAAGAGGGATGGCTTCTGGGTAGCGGGTCGCATAGTCCACGATGACGAGGATGTGTTCATGTCCCCGGGCAGACTTTGGCAGCGGCCCTACTAAATCCATTCCTATCCGCTCGAAGGGCACCTCGATTATAGGAAGCGGGATTAGCGGAGTGGGGGGAGGGGTCCGTGGCGACGTCCGCTGGCACACCGGGCACGCCTGGCAGAATCTTTTAACGTCGGCATCCAAACCGGGCCAGTGGAATCGGTCTCTGATCCGTTGGATGATGTTCTGCGCCCCCAGGTGGCCAGCCATCGGATGAGAGTTGGCTAACTCCATAATCGTCGCCACTTTGGAGCGAGGTACCACCAACAATTTCACTTCCTCCCCCCTCCGCTGGGCGACACAGTATAGCAGGCTATTCTGGACCACAAAGTGGGGCGTTGGGTGGGGTGGCGGATGCGCGTTTTCCCCTTCGATTACCCTCACTTGGGTCCAGCAGTGTTTGAGCCGATCGTCCCCGAGTTGCTCCTTCGCAAAGGTTCCCTCCCTCCTAGCCTGTTGGAACACATCATAGAAGAGGTTAGCGGTTTGAGGGAGGGACTCACCATCTCTGGCGCTGTCGGTTGTCACGAGGGCCGGGCGTCGTCGGGGACCTCGGCTCGGCTTCTTGCGACGGCGGTTCCCGGCTGGGCTGGCAGGCTGAGCAGCAGCGGCGAGCAGACGGTCGAACCCTGGCCAGTCTCGTCCGAGAAGAACGGGGACGGGGAGATCGTCAACGACGCCGACTTCGACTGGCCAGGTGCCCGGGGCCGCTGTGATGGTGACTTGTCTGGCTGGCACACGACGGGTTTCGCCGTGAACGCAGGTGATGGGGATGTACGCTTTGGCCCTCGTCGGCGGTGGCAACACCGTGGGGCGGATCAGGCTGATGGCACTGACGGAATCCAGGAGGGCCTGGTAGTGACGGCCGTTTATTTTTACCCTGGCGTGCGGTCCCTCTGGGGGTGGCCTTCGATGTACCGTACAACCTGCCAGCCAGGCCCGGTCCGGGGAGCGCGGTGGATCTGTGGGCATTGGCTCATCCTGGGCGCCGGGAACCGCTGGCCTGCCAACTGCGCGCTGGGTGCCCTCCGGCGTGCGTCGCTCCGGGAACACCCTCCGGGGAAAAGGCGGTGCTCGCTCCCCAGCCTCCCGGCGTTGCGTTGCCTCCCGCCAGCTCGATGGCCTCCACTAATTCCCCGGTGAGAAGCGGTGCCAGTACCCGTGCCCATTCTTCCCGCGGCCACGCCTCCCGCGTCGCGATGGCCTCGAACATCTTCAGATAGTTCTCGATGTCATCGTGTGCCGTCATCTTCGGCAAAAGTTGGGTGGCTTGTACGCGGGGGTCGGGCAGCGGAACCCGCTGGGCAGTGGAAAGGCGGAGGGCAGCGATCTCTCTCTCCGTCTCTCCCTGGCGAGCGGCCATGTGCTCCACTATTTGCTGCTGGCGAATGCTTACTTCTGTTAGATGCTTTAACAGTTCCTCCATGGCTGGGGAGCGGCGGCCGCCGATACCTGTCTGAAACAGAGTGAAGAGCAAAAAAAAAAAAAAAAATATTACTTGGGGCTGTTATGAACGTCGGCGATCCTTCAGCAATCTGCTCGCATTCTCCACCAGTGTAGCGGGCTGAAGGATCACACGACAGGCGGAAGTGCAATAAATGCCCCGGAGGGTGTATTTATTGTGCTCAAACAGAAAAGGTGCAGGTGCTAACAATTCCCGTGTCCGTGGGGCGTGCAGAGTGTCGCGTTCCTCCTCGTGCTGCTGTGCTCGGTGCTTCGGGAGACAGTGCGGGAGGTGTCGGGCTGATCGGTCACTCCGAGCTCTCTGCGGGACAGAAGATAGGTTTGTTAGTTTCCTTGCGTCGGGAGACATTGCTCACCCATGTGTGCATCCACACGGCTTTTGTAGCCGTGTGTGAAGTCTTCTCAGCTGGGACCGATCAGCCCGTGGTGATTGGGAGCAGGTGTTTCTCCTCTGTTGCCAGGGCGACGCTGATAGGTGCTCGGGCCACGCCTCACAATACATATATATATTTATATACAGTGCCCTCCATAAGTATTGGAACAGTAAAGACAAAATTGCTCGGTTGGCTGTGGAGTCAAGACATTTGCAAATATGATTAAAAGATGAATATGAGACAAAACTACAGAATGCCATGTTTTATTATTAGCCGTTTCAACACATATATGTTTTACCAAATAAAAAGAAGAGCACTTTTAGAGTTCATCCCACTCATTGATGTGAGCATAAGTATTGGGACAGTTGAACATAAGGCAGATATAAAAGATTAAAAGCTATTATTTAGTTGCAGATCCCTTGCGCACAATCACAGCAGTGAGTCTGTGACCCATAGACATCACCAGACTCTTGGTCTCATCCTTTGAAATGCTTTTCCCAGCCTTTAATGCAGCCAATTCCAATTGTTGCTTGTTTTGGGGGGGTTTCTTCCTTTACTCTCCTCTCCAGCTGGTGAAATTCATGTTCAATCGGATTTAAATCTGGAGATTGACTTGGGAAATCTAAGACTTTCCATTTCTTTGCCCTTATAAATTCCTTAACTGAACTGGCAGGGTGTTTTGGGTCATTGTCCTGATGCAATATGAAGCACTTACCAATGAATCTGGTGGCATTTTCTTGAATATTGGTAGGCAAGATGGTTTTGTACCCTTCCAAATTCATTCGGCTACTGTCATCATACATTAAGTCATCAGTAAAGTTGAGAGGGCCTGTTCCAGAGACAGCCATACATGCCCATGCTATGACACCACCTCCACCATGCTTTACAGATGAGGCTGTATGCTTGGGATCATTGCAGTTCCCTTTTTTCTCCACATTTTTGTTTTCCCATCACTTAGATAAAGGTTCATCTTTGTCTCATCGGTCCATAAACACAGTTCCAAAACTCTTCTGGCTCACCTTTGTGCTTTTTTGCAAACTCTAATCTTGCCTTTCTATTTTTGTTGCTTGTTACGACCTCTCATAAAAATATCAGCTCTAAGAGAAGAGATCTTCGTAACATAAACAAGAACGAGTAAATAGCGAAAATTGCTCAAATCTATTTATTCACTCACAACAGACGTCACAATAATAACGAACAAATCAACCAGGGAACGAAATTATACAAAACAGACAACAGCTAACAAAGAAAAATGAAATACAGATATAAAGACACTTGTTTGCTGGCTAGCCCACAAGATCTGTCGTCGCTCTTCTTTCTCCTCGTTGGCGTTTATATCAATCAGCTCCCTCAATCAGCCACTCAAATCACGAACAGGTGCGTCCACCTAAGAGAGGGATAGAGCGCGTACACCAAAAGGATAGAGCGATGCCAAGAAGAACAAGGGAGGGACATAAAGAAAACACACAGACCAAGCCACCGACCGTAACAGTGCTGGTCAGAGGTTTGCATCTTGCTGTGTAGCATCTGTAATTCTGTGTCAAAGTCTCCTGAGGACAGTAGATTGTCGGAGCATCACCCCAGCTTTCTGGAAGTTGTTGGTGATTTTACAGACACGTCTTTTAGGGTTCATTTTCACAGCTTTTATGATTTGTCTGTCATCAACTACTGTTGTTTTCTCAGCCGATCAGGTAGTTGTTGGTTGCTGGTGGTTTCCAAACTCTTGATTTCTTCATGCCCTTTGTTTTTGCTAGAGCTGTAACTGACATCCTCGTTTCTTTTAGCATCCAAATTGCTTTCTTTTCTCTCAAAGTCAGCTCCCTCATCTTCATCCTGGTTTGTGTGTGTCATCATCGAATGCAAGATTCAGAATACAAGTAATGGATATAACTGATACGACACATTACCTGCTTTTAATATCTGAAGAATTAATGCAACGGGACACAGCTGATCACTTAGAAAGACCTGTGAGGCAACTGCTCCAATACTTATGCTCACATCAGATAGAGGGATGAAACTCTAAAAGTGCTGATCTTCTTAGCTGGTAAAACATCTATGTGTTGAATCACCCAATAATAAAATGTGACATTCTGTAGTTTTGTCTCATATTCATTTGTAAATGTCTTGACTCCACAGCCAACAGAGCAATTTTGTCTTTACTGTTCCAATACTTTTGGAGGGCACTGTATATATATATATATATATTATATAGTAACAAGAATTTATTTAAGAAATTAGTATAGTTTGCATGAAAAAATACAAAAACCTCAACAGTGCTAAAATAGACTTTTATTTCTTTCTAGCAAAATATAATTTCCTGTTTATATATTTTATTCCTGTTTGAGGTTCAAGTGAAATACTACTATTCATATGTTCCATTCACTTAGCTTTATTTGAGATGGCCTTTTATGATTTAAAACCTTGATCATATTTTGTAAAAATAAAAAAATTCTAATCTTTTTTAGATTCCCATAATTCCACATTTCTAATGGTTAAAGCCTTGTGTAGCAGCTAAGGACATTGTCTACATTGGACTGAGAGATGTGGACCCAGAAGAACAGTAAGTCTGTAGATTCTACAAAATAATTAATGCATCATATCACTGTTTCATGATTTGTTATGAAGTCCAAATCACACTTGCATCACAGTTATATCATGAAGCATCTTGGAATCATAACGTTCTCCATGACAGAGGTTGATCGGCTTGGAATAGCAAAAGTAATGGAGCAGACATGTGATCACATGTTTTCAAAGTACATGTGTGACTTATTTTCTAATTTTCATGACTTAATTTTCAAAAAATCTTCGTAAGAGTAAATATGTATTGAAGCATTACTCTTTCTGGATCAGGGTGAAAAAACCCATCCACCTCAGTTTTGATATTGATGCACTGGATCCATCGGTCTCACCTGCAACAGGCACATCTGTAGTGGGAGGACTGACCTACAGAGAGGGCATTTACATCACTGAACACATCTGTCAGACAGGTGAGAACATGGGGATATGCAGATCTCTAAATGGTAAGAGATTTATAAAACTTCCATGCTGACAAACCGCCAGCTATTTGGCCTTTCTGAAATTATTAACCAAAAATCCAAGCCCCCTTGTCTGACGAACAAATGATTTAGCTCCCCCTTATGTCAGTTTCAAAACAACAACCCAGTTAATGAATAAATATATAACATTTTGTGTTTAAATATTTTTAGTTGAAAATATCAAGTAAAATAAAAGTTTAACCAATTTTGTGTGCATCTCAGTAAAGTGAATTATAATGCTCTCCAGAGTGCCAAAAATATTCCAAAGATATATGCAAATTATGCCACAGAATATATGCAGAACTTAAAAAGTTGTACATAAAGTGCGATTTTTTTTTTTTTTTCAGAGGCAGCATCATTTTAACTAAAAAGCCATTGTGAAATGAAATAATCATATTGAAAAATATTTTGGTTTCTTGAAGCATCTTGGAGACGTTGCCACAGTTCTTCTGGATTTAGTCTGTCTCAGTTTGTTCTGTTTCTTCGTGTCATTCAAGACAGAATGGATGATGATGATGATGAGATCAGATCTCTGTGTGGAGCACTGGATGTTGTCAGACTCCTTGTGCAAACAAAAATCTCACTGGATTATTAAAATTAATGTCAAAATGAATGTTTGGAAATGTAAACTGATATTTCAGAAGGAGAATCAGAAGATTCTCATTTCCTACTGACACTACAGCAAAAGATAGACATAACTAACTTCAAACCATTTTTAGCTGGTGAAAATACTAGTGTTCTAATCATTTTTACTAAAAAGTTATAATAAAGGAGAAAGGCAATAGTGAAGCAAAAAGATTAATTTTGGAAAAATCATTTTTATTAGTCTCCTATCATTCTGTGAACATTGCAAACAAGCATTTTATGTTCTTTCTTGCCTTTGGTCTGGCTGTCAGTCAGAATAAGTGTTGAAGATATGCTGACATGATGCCATTATACAGCTCAATGGTTAAAGGCCTGTTTGTAAAGGAGTGTTGTCAGGAATAGCTCTATCCTTTGAAGCCCTGGTGTGCAATGACAAAAGGCACTAACAGAGGTAATGGAACTGTAGGCTGGCTCACACACACATACTCTTCAGTTAAAAATAAATGTGACAGGTCACATGTTGGCTGCTGCGGACACAGTGGACATGAACAGCAAGGAGGGTGCTGTTCACGTTTTCAGAGTCCAGGGGGAGGAGTGCATGAGGAAGACGGTGGAGGTGTTTGATCAATCTGCCTCTTTCAGGCCACATGGTCTCCTGAACTCCTGACCTCTCTCGTGGATCCATTTATTTGACACTAATGGACAGAGAGAACAGAAAAGACATCGGATAGATTGTTTTTTAAAATTTCTCTAAGAAATCCATTGTGCCATCTCAAGCTAAATGCATAGTGAGACTGCCTTCAGAAAACTAACAGGGCTGAAAGTTCATAAAGTTTAGGAAGCTTTAGAAGTTAGCATTGATAGTTCAAACAGACATTACTATTACATTATAAATGATTAAAATAAAATAAAAATATTTAATACATTTAAACAAGGGACAGTTGACTTCAACATGACTTCAAGACCTTTAAATAATAGATTATGCCAACTAAAATGTGTATATTTGCTAAACCAGCAGGAAATACAAAAAAGTGTCGAGTTTAATTTAACATTACAATTTGCTTGAGTGCATACATATTTAGACAATGCTGATGGTAACATAGTTGAAATTTTTTAAAGACTGAGACAAACCAAACATAATTCAAGATGAAGCTTTAGATGAAGACTTATTTGTATTCACTTCCTAAAAAGGTGAAGTCATTAAAAGGGTTTTATTCAGTTATGGGATAAAATATTATTGTAATAACTGATAATTATGATGGTAACAGGGTTGACATATAATACTACTACAAGATTTTTAAATGATGGATTATGCCAACTAAAATGTGCTTATTTGCTAATACAGCAGGAAATACTCATGAAGAAAGTAAAATTGTTGATCGTTTATTTTGACATGAATAACTATTTGATTAAGTGCATGAATTTTTAGAAAAAAGCAATGATGGTAACAGTTGATGATTTAAGACTGTGACAAACCGAGCATAATAGATAAGATAAAGTCATTAAAAATGAGAAGACTTTTATTTGTGTTCAAGGTTTAAGTCATTAAGAGGTGTTTTTGTTTTTTTTGTTTTATGGAAAAATTCATTATTTTTATAAACAATAATTATGACGGTAACAGGGGTGACATATAACATGCTTTCAAGCTGCAAGATGCTTTTAAATGCAAGATTCAACTAAAATGTGCTTGCTTGTTAATACAGCAGGAAATGCTCATAAAGCAATAAAAGAAAAAGGCTGATCGTTTAATTTGACATCACTATTTGCTCAAGTGCATGAATTATTGGAAAAGAAATGTAAAGCATAGTTGACAATTTTAGATGATATATCTAACATAATATATTATCAACAATATAAGAATTTTATTATAATTAATTTCCATGAAAGGATGTTGATGTCACTAATTTTATTATTATTATTATTATTTATGGAAAAATATGTTATTTTAACAAGGTATATTTATAATTGTAATGGGGTAATGGGGAAAAGTAAAAACTAGTGTGAGTTAATTGTTGTTAAAATCGGTATATACACATTAGGAGGAACACATACAAAGGCATTTTAGGCATTACTAAAATAAGCATGATACATTTCAGAGCATAAAGAAAATCTCCTGGCAATGCACTGTGTCTGAGACACTCACCCCACTTGTTACCCAGCAATACTGGACAAGCTGCGTGTCTTGTGCTGTAATCTCCCTCTCCACTGGGAAACAGATTATACCAGAATACAGCTGTACCCTGAACACACACACAAAAAGGGCCAATTATAAATAGATAAAATAGATAAAAAATAAATACATTGTTCACACTTAAGAATATGCTTTCCACAATAAGTACTCATATACTTATTTATCACAAGGGCAGGTAAAATATGAATAATTTTGGCATCAAATTTCTAGCAAAAATAATTATATTGTGATATACAGTGCCCTCCAAAAGTATTGGAACAGTAAGGCCAATTCCTTTATTTTTGCTGTAGACTGAAAACATTTGGGTTTGACATCAAAAGATGAATATGAGATGAGAGATTAACATTTCAGCTTTTATTTACAGGTATTTTCATCTGGATCTGATACACAACTTAGAAGATATCACCTTTTGTTTGAACCCACCCATTTTCATGTTACCAAAAGTATTGGAACATGTGACTGACAGGTGTGTTTTGTTGGCCTGGTGTGTCCTATTAATTGATTATTCAAACAATAAATAGCACTGAATGTCTGCGCTCAGTTTCAGATCCGTGCGGACTGCATTTATAGTTAGTTAGACGTGTAACCAACATGAAAACCAGAGAGGTGTCTATGGGTGAAAAACGAGCAATTGTGAAGCTGAGAAGATGAACAATCAATCAAACCATTGCACAAACACTGGCAATAGCAAGTACAACCATTTGGAATCTCCTGAGGAAGAAAGAAACCACTGATGCACTAAGTAACACACCTCGAACGGGTAGATCAAGGAAAACATCTGCAGTTGATGACAGAAACATTGTGACAGCTGTAAAGAAAGACCCTAAAACAACTGTTAGTGACATCAGCAACAACAAGTGAAGGTATCACAATCTACTGTTCGCAGAAGACTTCATGAACAAAAGTACAGAGGCTACACCAGAAGATGCAAGAAGATTAGCAAGAAGAATAGGAGACGAGCCTCAAAAATTCTGGGACAAGGTTTTATGGACTTATTTTATGGACCAAAGTGATGGAAAGGCTAAAGTTTGGAGAAAGAAAGGATCTGCTCATGATCCCAAACATACAAGCTCATCTGAAACACAGTGTACACAGGTGTACATTATAGTACACATTACACAAGTAATGTAATGGCTTGGGCTTTCATCGCTTCTTCTGGGACAGGCTCATTAATCTTCATTAATGATGTAACATGATGGCAGCAGCAAAATTAACTCAGAAGTCTACAGAAATATTTTGTCTGACAATTTACAGAAAGATGCAACCAAACTGATTGGGAGATCCTTCATCATGCAGCAAGATAATGACCCAAAACATAGCGCCAAAACAACAAAGGAGTTCATCAGCGGCAAGAAGTGGAAGAATTTAGACTGGCCAAGTCAATCTCCACACTTAAACCCTGTAGAGTATGCATTTTACCTGCTAAAGCAGAGACTGAAGGGAGTAAAAAAACTGAAAGAGGCTGCGGTGAAAGCCTGGAAAAGCATCACAAAAGAAGAATGCAAAAGTTTGGTGATGTCAATGGGTCACAGGCTTGATGCAGTTATTGAAAGCAAAGGATTTGCAACTAAATATTAAGTCTTTTTCACTTTAATCTATGTTAATTCTATCTGTTCCAATACTTTTGCTCACATGAAAAATGTGTGGGTTCAAACAAAAGGTGCTATCTTCTAAGTTGTGTATCAGATCCAGATGAAAATACCTGTAAATAAAAGCTGAAATGTTAATCTCTCATCTCATATTCATCTTTTGATGTCAAACACAAATGTTTTCAGTCTACAGCAAAAATAAAGGAATTGGCCTTACGGTTCCAATACTTTTGGAGGGCACTGTATATGGTTTCTGTATAAAATTCTGTATAAAACCCTCAAACATATAAACAAACAGCACCTTCATTGGCTTTACTGAAGCTCCAACTTCTGGAAAGACCGTGGCACCCCCTGCAGCTACATCACTCATCTGCAACAAAGCCCATGTTTTACATGGAATTTCATACCAAGTGATAATGAGAGAAGAAAAACCAATCCTGGCAGGACAGATCAAATCCTACTCACATAGAAGAGCCAGGTTGCTATTCGATTTCCTGTGCCCAGCTCTTTAAAGGCATCTGGTTCATCTTTCTGGTGGAAAAATGTTAAAATGACAAGTTATGAATAAATTGAATGTGTGACCACCCTGCATTCTTAAAGGGTAACGATTAAAGAACTTTCTATTTACCCGTCCAAAGTCAAAGTGGGGCTCATATTGTCCACCAACACCATAATTTGCCACCTAAGAGGGAAAAAGATATAAATTCAAAAAAACTGAACCTAACTATTCTCAGTTCCGTGCATTGAATGCCTCATGAACCTTACCTGTAGCTCTTCTGCTGTTTTGACATCGAGGCCTGTGATGTCTTCTATGCGCTGGTTTATAAGATCCACAACCGGATGCTCATAGGCCGCCAACCATGCACTGAGAGAAGAGACAATTATAACATATAAACTTCACACTCCTACTGAGGACTATCAGTATCACATATTATAATGTTTCAAAACAGAACAAACCCAGCTGCAGGATTAGAGTTCAGCAATAAAGTAAAGCAATGTTTAGTGTGTGATTAAACTTTTAGTATTGTTAGTATGAAACATTCAAGTAATAGATTTAGATAGACTGCCCATGCAGAACTCGTCACCGCCAAGCATGTCAAAATTACCCATCCTTTGAATTAGGTTAATTAGATACTGTATATTCATGAACTTGTGAATCAGTCTGTGAGTTAGTGACAGAAATGAGTCAGTGTTTGGTTGGTTTCAAACAGGTAAGTTTGTGATGAGATGGCCAAGGACTTTAAATAGTAAAACTGAATTTTCTATCATGAGAGGCACCCATGCAGTCCATAGTATCATTTCAGAGGTTATGCAGGTATCATGAGGTTTCTCAAATTCAACAACAGCGTGTGAAAGCATCCTCATTTTTAATATGAGCTCCTCACATTAATAAAAGCAACATAGGTGTTTTGTTTTGTTTTTCGATCATAACAATGTCAAACATAGGCAAATTTATGAGCAATTTAAGGAGAGAATATCATGATTTTGTGCAACAACTTGTTCTAAAATAATTAATTTAAGGTTTAAATATAAAAAATATAACATTAAAATAATACAAACAACAAAATATATTTTTTAAGTATTTTATATATATATTTATGTGTGTGTGTGTGTGTGTGTGTCTGTCTATTTATGTAAAGACATGCCTTGGCCCCTGAAGTGTGTTTCACTAGTTTCTAAGAAACTCTCAGTAACTCATTTACTTTTATGTTTTTCTAAACCTGTATGCATTTTTTGTCTGAAGAACACCAAACTGATATTTGAATGTCTGTTTCACAGACTGAGGTCAACAAAGAGAATTCTGAGTAAAGAGGGAAAGGAGGAGCAGACAGATGTGACCTCTGCCCTTCATCTTCGACCCCTTACCTCTTGGAGACTCTGTACTGGGCGGTGGTGAGTTTGCCAGTTTGAGGGTCATGCACAGTGGCACGCCTGAGCTATAGAGCCAGCACAGAGAAAAAGAAAGAAGATAGAAAGAGAGAGAGAGGTGAAAGGTGCTGTCACTATATTCTGTTGTTATACTGAACTACACCAACTGTGGGCTTGGACTGCATGGGTGGTTTATATGCCTTCTGCCAGGGTTGAACTGCTACTGCGACCGAGTTCACTCATTATGTACCTGTTGTGTGTAAAGAAGCAGTGGAAAAGCAACATTCCCAAGAACAGCAAAACAAATAGGGATATCTATTTATTATGCATGGTGTAAACATGTATATATGGGCTGGTGGCTGGTATGTACTGTGCAATAACAGTACAATTATGTCCAAAAATATGTAAGTATATACTACAAATATAACATTTCTTACTATTATCAGTGTTTATAAACAGATTTTGCCGCTAAATATTTTTGTGGAAACCAAATCAGCATATTAGAATGACTTCTAAAAGATCATGTGACACTGCAGACTGCAATGGCTGCTGAAATACATCTTAAAATATATTAAAATAGAAAACAGTACTTTTAATTTGTAATATTATTTTACAGTATTACTGTTTTACTGTATTTGTAATCAAATACATGGAGGTAAGCATAAGCAACATCTTTCAAAATCATACAAAATATAGGATTATTCCAAACTTTTGACTTTGGACCACCCACCCATACTATGCATGTGATATTATCCCCTTTGTCTGGGCTCTTGTTGCTTTTCCAGCATGCAGCAGGGGGAGCTGGTGGGTTGGCTGTGCTACAGGCCAACAGGAGCCTTACCTTTTACTGATGCGATACTGGGCAGTCTCTAGAACACCAGTAATGGGGTTGGAGATGGTGGCTCTGCGCAGCTGTTGAGCCAACCGGCCAAGAGTACACAAGTTACACAGCAGCTGTAGTCTCAGTGACCGACTACAGACCAACACACTCTTTCTGTTAGTCATGATATCTAATTAGCTTGAGCACCAGCAGCATTCTAACTCTACATGAGCCTTTGATTACACTCTGGACTAATAACTTTAATCGGCCTCTGAATGATGACAGGTCAAAGGTTGTGATATTCTGAGGAGTGTTATCCCTGGAGCACAAAAGCAGTCATAAGTCGCTGGGGTATATTTGCAGCAATAGCCAACAATCCATTGTATGTCAAAATGACCGATTTTTCTTTTATGCCAAAAATCATTAGAATAATAAGTAAAGTTCATATTCCATGAAGATATTTAGTAAATTTCCTACTGTAAATATATCAAAACTTAATTTTTATTAGTAATATGCATTGCTAAGAACTTCATTTGGACAACTTTAAATGATTTTTTTTGCACCCTCGGATTCCAGATTTTCAAGACGTTGTATCTCTGCCAAATATTCTCCTATCCTAACAAACCATACATCAATGGAAAGCTTATTTATTGTTTAAAATTGATCCTTATGACTGGTTTTGTCATCCAGGGTCACATAACAGAAAAACTCAAAATTCAGGAGATTTTACTTGCTTATTTTAACACAAAATTAAACCTTATTGATAAACTAATACCAAAGAAGTAAAAATGTCGGAACCGATAATTTACACTAGTGTAGCTTACAGTTCAAATGAATTTCAAGGTGCAGTAAATAAACTATTGTTTACACCTCTCAGTTGTCGCTACTGACATGGATACACAGGTTTTTGCTAACCGGTGTCGTTGTAGAAGTACTCTTTTCAAAGACATATTTGTCAATGTTACTGAATGTGGCTGATAACAGGGAAGCCTTCATCTCGTGTGAGTGGACATCATTTTAAATATATTTGTCAGATTTTAAGAGATGAAACTTTGTTACAGTGGAAAAATACTTGCGCACCTTCAAATAATTTCAGGGATGCATGTTTTTGTAATGGACGTTAAAAAAAATCAAAGTCCATTTCAAGCTTTTTCTTCAACATATTTGATGTGCTCTATGTATGTGCCTTCATCAGCGTTTACATATAAATAAATGCTTCAATTCAATCCGTTCATCATATAAAGTGATCATGTCTATTCAGAAGACTTTACTACTACATTGTCTTTATAAACTTTTTGAAGCATGAAATCTTTGGTTGCATGGAATTATGCTAGAATATTAAAAATATCTTGTGTTTCTAAGATCACAAAGATCTAAAGTCATCATGAGTTACCCTTTAAGATTATCCACAAAAATTGTGTGTGTGTGTGGCCAAAACGTTACATTAATATTTTAATGTTTATAAAAGTTGAACTCACCCTTGGTTTGGCCAACTCCTTGACCTTCTCCATTTCTTTTTCTGTTATAATATCATGGTAACGGACGATACGTGGACGATCCCATTCATCCTCTTGTTTCACTGGGCCGATTATATATAAAGGATGTCTGTTACTGTTGTAGTAACGGCAGAACAAACGTCTCTGTCTGCGAGGGCTCTGTAAGATTGAGAATATATTAAAAAATTAGACAATTAATTTATATCTTGGGCAAGACAAATAAATAAATAAATAAAATGGTTGGTATTTAATGCTCTTTCACAGCATTTCAAGTTAGGCACTGTCGTGAAAAAAAACTCATTGGCCGGTTAAGTGTCATCTGAAGCCTTCAAGTTCCTCTTCAGGAACTCGAGCTGCGTCAGGAGACGCTTTAGGGAACGCCTACCGGCTCTGAATACCAATGAAATCTGTCCAAAGGATGGGAGGGACGTCACGGGCGAGGTGACGTAATGACCAGCTGGTATAAAAGCACGTGCGGTGAAACCGGCGTCAGCTTTTTGTCATTCAACAAGCGCTCTGTGTTTCTGTCAGTCTTATTTACTGTTGTCTGTCTTTAGCTATGGCTAATAAGAGCCAGTTTAAGGCTTGGAATATGGGAGAAGCGCAATACGAGCTGTGTGTTCCTCCCTGCAGATGTTTTTTTGTGTATGCGGGGGATACACACAGCTCGTGTTGGCCGTGTTTCAGGCTCTGAAATACTTTCTCCCAGACCGAAGAGGTTGCCATGTGTTAGTTCGCACCGACAACACATCGGTGGTCTCTTATAGCAACCACCAAGGAGGTCTGCGGTTCGCGCCCCCTGTAGTAGATCTGGAGAGTGTTTGGCCAGGCTCAGGTGGACCTCTTCGCCACTCAGACAGCGCAATGTCCCCTCTGGTACTCTCTACGTCATCCAGCTCCGAGGGGCTGGATGTCATGGTACAGACGTGGCCGAGGCTTCGTCTGTACGCCTTTCCCCCAATTGCTCTGCTCCCCGGAGTTCTGGAGAGAGTGCACCGGGACGGACTCCGGCTGCTATTAGTAGCCCCGTTCTGGCAGGGCCGAGTATGGTTCTCGGACCTGATTTCCCTCCTCGACGGCTTTCCATGGGAGATTCCAGTCAGGAGGGATCTCCTTTCACAGGCAGGAGGCACCCTTTTGCACCCCCGCCTGGAGTGGTGGAAGCTGTGGGTGTGGCCCCTGAGGGGGCACAGCTCATAGCTTCCGGTCTCTCAACCGAGGTTGTTGAGACCATTCTCCAATCCAGAGCTCCCTCTACGAGGAGACTGTATGCCCTGAAGTGGAGACTCTTCACTTCATGGTGCAGAGATCGCCAGCTCGACCCAGTTAACTGCCCGGTTGGTACAGTGCTGGAGTTCCTGCAGGCTCGACTCTTCGCAGGGTTAGCCCACTCCACATTGAAGGTCTATGTGGCGGCAATCTCGGCTCACCACACCCCTCTTGGTGGACTGACAGTGGGCAGACAACCCCTAGTTACACGTTTCCTCCGTGGTGCACTGAGGCAGTCGGTTCGTGGATGCCACTCAGATGAGTCTTCTGACCTCCCCTCGCCATGGGAGTCAGAGCTCATTCCATGAGGAGTGTGGCGGCCTTCAAGGCCTTTCTCGCAGGTGTTCTATCCAGGACATCTGCAACGCTGCGGGATGGTCTACGCCCCTGACCTGTCAGGTTTTATGGCCTAGACATACGAGCCACTCCAGGTTTCCGTTCTCTCGCCCTAGCTGTGCTCCGTTGGATACACACAGGGCAGGGACTTGGAAGTCTGGTGCCGTGGGTATCTCGTTCCCCAAAGCGTCTCCTGACGCAGCTCGAGTTCCTGAAGAGGAACGTCTTTGGTTACGTATGTAACCCCAGTTCCTCGAAGGAACGAGACGCTGCGTCGCGAGGCCACACTTCCGGCATCCCTGCCAGCGCTTGCTTCATTCTAGAAGCTGACGCCGGTTTCACCGCACGTGCTTTTATACCAGCTGGTCATTACGTCACCTCGCCCGTGACGTCCCTCCCATCCTTTGGACAGATTTCATTGGTATTCAGAGCCGGTTACGCTGTAGGCGTTCCCCAAAGCGTCTCCTGACGCAGCTCGAGTTCCTTCGAGGAACTGGGGTTACATAAGTAACCTAAGTCGTTTTTTATGACTTATGTTTGCAGTATCCATTGAGCTTTGGTCGACTGAATGGACAAAAATAGAGCTTTGTGGCCATATTACCACCTTGGGTGTGCATAAATAATTCAAAGTCCTGTCTTTAATAATTAATTACCTCATATACATAAACCACTACTTTATAAATCAAGTTACATCAATGCAAAGTCAAAAACAGCTGAAATGGCTGAATTAGGTGGCTGTGGAGCTAGAGCTGCACTGATATATTAAAAATTAATCAGCTAATGCATCAGCATTTCGTGCTTAATGTGACATTCCAGTGAATATTTATATAAATGCAGCCATTACAGTATTTTATTATTCACCATTCTGACTCCTTGTCCTCTACATAGCTGCTCATATTTCCTCTTTTCAGGGAGATAATCCCCTTTCCCAACTGTCTTTTCTTGTTCTTTCTTGCTCTCGTCCTTGACACTCTGCTCTTTCTCAGCCTTATTTTGTTTGGCAAGCTGGTATTCAAAATACTTTAGGTTCCCAAGTGCTCGCTGGTGCTCAGGATCTGTACAGGAGAGATAAATGTGTTAAACATTTTATAAGAGTTTGGGCAACTGTTGAATGTCTCAAATATTTAAGCAAGGCATTACAAGACTTTAAACCTCTGTATCATGAACTATATGTGTGTAAATTAATGCACTTGAGGCCGGTAAAGAATATATGTATTTAATTAAATCACAGTCTGCACGATTTTACAATCAAACTAAGCCATATCGTGATATGATTTATATTGAGTACTGTAGATCAGACTTACCCACACCCAGCAGTCTCTTGGTATGGTCCAGAGCTCTTTCCAGCTCCCCCTGCTGGTAGATTGAGTAGCTGAGGTAGTCCAGCACAGTCACAATTTCAATGCTGGTTTCTTCTCCTTCATCCAATTGCTTGAGTGCCTGGGCCATCCATAACTCTGTATGGTAATAGTCTGCTTCAGAGTAGGCGATTTTTCCCAGCTCAAAACAATCCTCTACCGTCATGGTGCTTTTAAACGGCAAGCCTGTAGTAACACCTACAAGAAAACATGCAATGAGATGTCATACAAATGCAAAAAAGGTGTATCTGAAATATGTTTGGAAAGGGGAGAGCTCACACTCACCAGGCAGGTCTCCAGAAGAGATGGTCTGTGTGTCCAGTTGGTAGGTGTCCTGCAGTCGGAGGAGAGCTTTGGCTGCACCGGTCTGGTCTTCATCATTAGGGAAATACTGACGCTGAATGGTCAGGTTTGAGATAAAACCTAGAAGAAAATGTGGTTATCTTTTAATAAGAAAAAAAAAAATCATAATAAGAACATCTTGACTTACAATCACTAGCACACATTTCTCAATACGTAGGTCACTTTTTTAAAACTCAAACAACTTTCAGCTTGGCACAACAAAAAATGTTGCATCCAAAATGCACTAAAACTACCATACATGTTTCGAATCAACTCATTCTTCCATAAAACTAGCAAAAGTTTTCAACTAACAAACACACTTTGTTGCTATATATATATATATGATACAATGTTTTTTTGGGGTTTTTTTCACAAAACAAGAATGACAGCTATCTGCAGTGTATGTTGCATGGTCCCTGTTTACATTACAGTATACAATTATTTTACCCCTTTTGTATTGATGGTTATGAAATTCAAAGACCAACATCTGTGTAGGTGTTCATCTACATATAATCATTTTCACAGTATCTCATTTTTAGATTTGGAATGTCTATAATGTGGAAGAAATGTGGAAAATGTTGTATTGAAATTTTGAAAAAGTGACATAAGTGCTGAGAAATGGGTCCTAGTGATTATAAAAAAATCCCAGGCACTAGATAGTAACATTTGATGAGAAAAACCTTGATGTTGGCTTGACAAAGCCTTGTCTGAAAGTTTAAAATAGTTTAAAAGCTTTCAGAGAAATGCCAATAAAAACACATATCAGGCCATATTAAACCATTTCAGACTGCATTAAACCTCAGCAGTAAAGAAACCACATTAACTACTTCAGACTCCATTATCAGACCCCCTGCCCCTCCACTACAACAAGAAAATTAGAAAAACTCATTAGACGTCTTTTATTGAGTGTAAAGAATGTTGCAAGGCATTGCTTGAATGTTTTTAACATGTTGCTTGGTGTTGTTAGCATATTTCTGAGAATAGTTTCTAGTCACCTAATATTGGTATTTTAAAGTAGGCTAAATATTTCATAATAAGTGTATCAGTTGTAAATGCTGAATAAACAGATGTTAATATGGGTTGAATTACAGTGAAACTAACCGTCAGACATGTCTTTGAGCACGAGGTCTTCCACTTCACCCCATTCCTTGTTCAGTCTCTTCATGAGTTTAAAGGCATTGACAGGGTGACCCAAAAACCCCTCTGGGTCCTGTGTGGCTGTCGTTGTTAAAGCATCCAGCTTCTCAGCCCACCTGACAACACAGAGTGTCAGAGTGGCTTTATTGTCATTTCAATCACACGCAGCTTGTACACAGTAAAAAGAAATGTTGCTCCAGGACAACCCGATCTCATGAAAGTGCTTATAAATAGTTGTGTATCATATGCACGCCAACAAATTTCGTAATTTGTAATGAGATAAACAAACTGTGCTCTCTAAAACCTTTACATCTAGCATTCCCATTCATAAACAGCAAAATTATGTACTGTGGTTTTTAACAAAAATAAATTTATACAGAAAAATACATATAAAAGGTCTAACAGCTCAGTTGACAGATCTTATGTGCAGATGTGGCTAAAATAAACTATATTTATATATAAAAATATTTTTTTTATATATATATTTATTCTGTTTTTCCACATTCAGAAATCACTCCTTGCCAGTTCAAACAGGGATGAGTTATACCTGTTGTTACAGATTTTATTTATATATGCCTAATGTTGATAGTGTATGAACAGATATTACTCACTGTTTCACTTGCTCCAGTTTGCTCTCCTCTGCTTTGATGTAGTCTTTCAGTGACGTCACCAGGTCTTTTTCTGTGTACAGCAAATCTGTCATGTGACCTGCCAGGACAGAACACAGGTTCAAATGAGCATCAGTGATTAGTGAATGACCGGTCTAGTTCTCCACAACACCTGTCAGCAGCATTTTCTAATATTCTATTAATATACCGGTATAATCAGTGGTAAACATTCATGAACATGGGCTTGGAGGCTTATGTTAGAACCTGTAGGAACATTTCAAACATAAATTTACAAAAGGTGAAAAGGTTGCATACCAATGGATGTGAAGAAGTCATTGTGAGCAAAGGAAGACTTGAGCAGAGAAATGAGTAAAATACAGCACACACTCCTAACACCCATCTTCACCATTTTCAACAAACAACCTAAAAGAGAAAAAAAAAAAATTAGATGATAAAAGTACACATAGCTTTCTGCAATACTTTGCACTGTTGCAGGGTTATCGTTAAATAAAACTAGAACTATTAAATACACTTATATGAATTATAAAATGTAGTCTTTGCAACTAACTGAAATAAGTTTAAATTAAATCACTCAAATTACTAACTAGAAATAAATAAAAACGCAAATTTAACTTAAATAGTAATATTTAAAAAGACAGAAACCAAAAAATTTAACTAAAAATAAAATGCACACTGAGAAATGTAAAAAAATAAATATATAAATCATATTTTTTTTATATAAAACTAAAATACCAAAATAACATGGGACTATTGTCCACGGTAACTTGTGGGTGCTATACTGTCATAAACCAAGTTAGAAAAGCAATTTGACCCCAGGTATAGTCTGTTTGTACAGGTGCAGCATCATCGCTCTATGCTTTTTATTATGCCGTCTCTGTATTAAGTACACTGTGTTTGTTGTTATATTGTTTGGTTAGTTTGCTCTGTTTAGTAAGTGTATAATTTAAAAGAACGCTACTAACAAAATATAATAATGCATTGCTAAAAATAAAATTGTATTCTTGTGTGTGTCAGTAACACATAACCAGAAGATATTTCACCTAGATCAGTAGATCAATTCTAGTCAAATAACAAATTCCCATGGAGCAAAAGATGGGCACATTGCATCTGAATGAAGAATCAAAATCATCTACATGAAAAATACTTGAGCTGTAAAGTCAAATGTACACACAGCTACAAACACACACACAACATACCAGAAACAATGTAAGTGATAAAGAAAGTCTATTGAGTTCAACAAGTCATGTTCTCAAAAAAGGAAGTTTGTAACCCATGTGAAGGTTACTTAAGTAAAGGGACAGTCCACACAAAAATGAAAGTTTATGTCATTTCAAACATGCATTTCTTTCTTCTGCAGAAACAAGAGTTTGTGAAGAAAGTTGGGAACCAAATAGCTTTGACTACCATTGTGTGAGGGGAAACGACATTCAGACATTTATATTCCACAGAAGAAAATAGGTCATACAGGTTTGGAAAGCCTTGAGGGTGAATAAATGATGACAGAACTTTCATTTTTGGGTGAACTATAACAGAATAATAAACTTCCCACAGCTGCCGCATGTATTTCAGCAGTTATTACTCTGCAGTGAAGCATACGAGAGCATGCGGCGTGAAGAGTTGTTCTGAGCCAGACAGATTGTCCACTCAAAACCCCACTGGCACTGTGAAACACGAAGGGGCTGCCAACTCACCGCCATCAGCTTGACTGCGTTCAGTTAGCTTGTAGCTTCAATTTATAAATAGAGCAGAGCAACTGAGCAGATTGCACAACTTCTTCCTTCCCTATTTTTATTTGTATTTTTTTGCATTACATCCATCCTAGTATGAAAGATAAGAATCCCAAATCACAGTGCTTCGAAAAAGGGTATGCCAAAGTAAAATAATTCTATAAATTAATATATTTATATAGCAAGGATGCATTAAATTGATCACAATAATAATATAATAATTTGTAATAATAATATATCTCTAATATCTTATTGTCTTACCGTATTTTTGATCGAACAAATACAGCCCTTGTCAGCAAAAGAGACTTCTTGAACTTTCTGAACAAAACCCAAACCTTAAGTGTAACTCATCCTAGTATCATGGCTAAGTTTTGTACATGCAAACATTGCTCATATATCAGTTTCAGTTTATCTCGCTACCTTAATATGACTTCACTTTTGCTTATAAGTGGTTTCAAGCACAATAGACATTGCAGCAGTGTATTTAGAACAATTCATTGTGTTTTAGTAGGTTACTCATACAATGGGTGTCTGGTTAGGTTGAGAGTCACTCATTTGACCTGCTCAAAAACCCCCAAAAGAGAAGCTAGAAACTAACAGCTTTATCTGTCAGGTTGTGGGTCTGCAAGTATATGGGCTGTTCCTCAATCATTAAAATGCATATCTGGAAAAACTGTGTTCTGACCGTTGCTTGACCTAAACTTCACTCCAGCTTTCTGGAGTTAGAAAAGCAAACAAAAACTAAACAGGTTACAAATGCATTTCCCAAAACCTCAACCATTTGTTAGGAGCAAAAACAGCTGCTAAAACAAGCACTACAGGAATTTGTACAAACGCAAATAACACCTGAAAACAGTAGCAAATAAACCGCTTTAGATTCCTCCCGTGAAAACAAGTGCCTGTTAAAAACCGTTATGCTTCCTAACTCAAAAAGACAAGAATGTGATCAGAACATGTGACTTGACTAAACTTTTGAGGAACTAGTGTTAACTTGCAGAAAAGGCTTGCCTAAAATCCTGCAGTGAATGCACTAAAAAAGCAATAGCCCGGGGTGAAGACAGGGAAGGTTACTGGATGTGGTCACCATAACAGAAAAGGACTACACCCCTTGTAGTAAGGCCAATCCTAGCATATATGAAGTATTTAACTCATTTTCATGATATCGATGCTATTGTTGAAGTAAGTAAGTGGTCATTTCATGGACAATTTTGAACTAAAAATAAATATACTAAAATGTATTTGAAATGCATTTATTTCATGCTAAGTATACTATAAATACATTTACATATTTAGGTACTTAATAAAAATACCCTGCAGTTGTACTTTTAGTATACTAAACTTTTGTACTTAATGCACTTTAATTGTGCGCAAGTAGTGCTTAAGTCCAACTATCAAGTACGTTTGATTGTGCTAAAGTGGAACATTGCAAGTACACTTTAAATATCTTGCTTTTAACAACTGATATTATTCAAAGATCCTACAATTTTCATCAATAGTGATATTAAAACACATTTTAGGCTTAATATTAAGAAATGTGCATTGTGCACTAGTGATACTCCAATTAAATGCGATGTGTCAGTAAATATGTTAATTGATTTGAACTGCACTTAGTATGAAATGAATGTATTTTAAATACTAAAGAATAACGCCTACTGCTTTACATTTGGAATATCATATTGGATTTGATGTGAAAAAACTACTTGTCAAGTAAGCTAAAACATGGTAACAACTAAATTATCAGTCAGAAAAAGGCCTATTATTTTATATGACATGCAAACTACCAAACTTGACTTTTTAGGGCCTATTTTAAAGCTCAGTCTCCATAACACCAATACAAAAGTACAGTAGTATTAATATATGCACCATGTTTTGTTTTGGTCAGCTTTTTAAATAATATACCACTACAAGAGTCCTTTTATAAGTGCAAGTGTAGCCTACTTCTACAAACATGTCAAAATTCTTAACATTATAATAACAGCTTATAATAACTGTTATAATTCCAATGTTTTATTTGTAAAGGAGGAGTATTGAGTGCCACGTCCATTCCCCTCCCCCAGTACATCACTGTAACTGTCCTATACTAACTTCTTACTTTGTTACAACTAGTGTATCACTCAATTATCTTTGAATATCTTTAGCCTGTTCATATTTTCAGCACATATACAAACAGACAACACTCTTGTTTTCTTAAAGCCAGTTCATTCTCAAATGAAACCAAACATCATTTGGTACAATTATTTAATAAATAAGTAAATTTGACTTTATTATCACCATATTATATGGCGATAATAAAGTATTACATATTATAAATATGGTATACTCCCGTAACAAACAACTAAAATAATCCGGAATCTAATGTGAAGTAATGTAACGTTATATGTGATTTCATAATCTCAGTGTTTTTTTGATAATCAGAACGCAAAATGGTTTCCAAAACTGAAATCCACGAGAAAAAAAATCATAAATGTGATTTTATATAAGAAAATGTGCTGATATTTTACAAGGAACGCGAGCAATGGTAGTAGCACACGGAACGGGAAAACTATGGAAATATGTAGGGAAGTTTCTAGAGTGTCTGTGATAGTGATAGGGAGAGTATGCGAGCATCTTTAGATAGGTTTACTGAAGCGTAATAAACAGGCCAACTTACTGTTCCTCCCTGGAATGCGTCGATATTGCAAAATGGGAAAAAGTTGTTTGGTTAGCTCCTCTCACTCCCTCGTTCTTCAGCGGCTCGTCTGCTACAGAGCTGTGGAGACCAGAGCCTGCTGAACTGTGTCTGGAGAGAGCCTCAGAGCACAAATGATTGAGCTGCAGCTCCATCTACTGTTCATGTACTACAGTCTCCCAACACACTCCTGAAATACTGGCATATATGCATTTCAAATGTTGTATGTACTGTATGCTTTTATTACTTTCACTATTGGTCTCTCAGGTCTATTTAGGAATAATGATTTTGGGAAACTCAACCTTGGCTCCTATTCCTTTCAAGCATATCTTACTTGGTAGGTAAGTTTTGACAAAATTGTTTATTGTGCTGAAAATGATGGTCCAACTGAGGGACAGTCGCAATTTTTGAAAATAAATCATTTTATCAGTTTCATCATTTTCACTCAATGAGTAGGTCCATTGAAATGATCTGCTTGTTTTTTATTTAAGATCATAATAGGATAATTCATATATACATCATGGATTGTCACATTTCAACACTGGAGGTCTGAGACAAAGGTTAAAAAAAGAAGCAAACGCATGCATAAGTCATTAAAATAAGTAAATGAAAGTTGTAAAATTTTTTATAGATATTTATTGTACGTATGTGGTACAGTGATGATAACTATCACATGCCATAATATGTTGATAAACCTGTGCTATTGAGTTGAATAACTATTGATATTACATACAGTAGCGTGCACAGGGGCACATTGCAAGATTCTTCAATGAATACCATAATTACATCATGCCCAAAAACATATATCACACGTGTATCCCTTGTGAAAAATAGTACACTTTAGCATATTTAAAAAAAAAGAGTATTTAGTAAGGAAATTATATACTATAAGTATATACTGAATGTTTCTAATTGCAATAGAAATATAAAATTTACACTAAATATAATTTAAGTGCATAAAATGTAAATGTAATATCAAACAATAGCTAAAATTGTACTTTTGTACATAAGTCAGCACATCAAAATAAGTGTATCTTTCAAGCAAGACAAAAGATTATGACTTAAATACACTTTAAAATAAAACTTTTGATTTGAGATTATTTCAAACACTTTTTAAAGGGTTCTTAAGTGTGTTTTCATAGTCGTGAATGCGTGCTTTCTTTATGTACACTTATGTGCCCTTTTATTTTATTGATAGTATGTTATATGCAGGTAGCCTACATTTGTTGCCTATAAAAAAAGATGTAAAGCATGTAAAGATGTAAAGTGCACAAATACTAATAAGCGCACTTCTTTCAAAAGGAATATCCAATAGCATACCCCAAAAAGCGGGTGCTTTTGGTACCTTTTGTTAGTGTAATGATGTACACACATAAAAAGTATAAATAATGTATAATGTATGATCGATTTACTGTGATACTGAAAGAAGAATCTGCAATGCCAGTTTGCCTTTGTTTCAAGAGCAAGTTCTTTCTTATACCTTGCATGATTGCTGATCTATTTAAAGTTTTGTTTAGGTTGAGCAAAGGTGAATATTAAATGTTAATGTTACAACCTTTGTATTTGAACATACAGGCATTGCCTTTCAGACATGCTGCAGACATTCAAGCATTTATTCAACTGTAACCTGGTACGATCACGCTCCTTCTCTGGATATGTTTCTCAAATGAGGTCTGTCTTCTTCAAAATACATTCAATTATAATAAGAAATAGGATACCACTGGAGTAGGCTGGAAATATAGTTTACTGAAGCGTTGTAAATCCTGAAACCTCTCACAAACATGTCCAGATCATATTTAAAAAAAAAAAAAAAAAGAATGAAAACAGTTTGCAATGTGACATCTGTGTACAAATTGTCAATTCTGTTGATTTCAAAAAAAAAAAAGAGTCCTAAACATGCTTTGTTTTCTGAGTTTTAAGGTGAATGACTTAATTAACAAAACTCCATGAAACAGTGATTGGTGTGTTATCATACCGTTTTAAAGTTTTAATGTACCTCAACTTTTGAACCTTTTTTTGAGAACTTATTAATGTTATCATTATTATTATTAATTGATAATAAATGGTAGTAATTATTAAATATTATCTGTAGTAGTTCCCAGCGTGAATTTTGTACAGTTCAAGTAATTTATTCTGAATTTTTTTATTAAAAATTAAATATTCCTTTTAGGTACCTCATGAGATTAAAGGAGGACGATGAAGCATGTCGAGAGGCATTGAAGTCTGGGAAAGTTGTACTGTATCATAAACTTTCTCCTCTACTGCGAAAGACTAGCAGTGGCATTTACAAACTGGCTTCTCTAAAAACCTCAGGTTTCAATACAATCCCATTTAAACTCTTCTGTTACATAAATAAAAGCATTTTGCATATACATTTGTATAATGGTATATCCATTTCTCTAGATTTGGAACAAATACTGGAGAGGGTTGGAAAGGACAAACACTTTGTTAATGAATCTTTTCTTCTGGGATGCACTGACAAGGGCGAACCACAGTTCTCACTGGAAGTAGGTCAGTTAATACAGCTATTACTATTCAATACTATGAATATATAGTTTAAAACTGAACAATCTGCAACTGGAAAATGCATCAGTATATACATCTGGCAAATGCTTTTATCCAAAGAGACTTACATTGCATACGTTGACTTACAGTAGTACTGTTTTTGTGTTGCTAGCTCTGAGCTCTACTGTTTGAGCTACAGGAATGAATGGGAATGTGAGGGGTGTTTGATCGTTCCTGGAATTTCCATGACATTTGAAGTTCGTATTCATTTCCAGGCCTGAAAACAATGTTAATATTTACAGGTGACCATGGGAACCCTGTAAACTATACTGTACTGAAAACTGTAAATTACTGGAGACCTCATGGAGACCTCTTCTCGCTGTAGGTGATTTAGACCGCAGTGCATTGGAACAGGAGTGTAGAGGTATGTTTGTGGACCTCAGGAAAGCTTTCTTCGTGATACCTGGACCAGAGCCTCCTCTTGCAGCCAAAGTATGTACTTTAGGTTTCTAAATGATTAGTAATGCTAGTGTATTGTTATTGCTTTGAAATGTCATGTTGATTTTGTACAATTGATTTCAGAAATCATGCTGTAAGTAAACAGGTTGCATGTTCATAACACTTAATGAAAATGATCGATTTAGTACATGCATATTAATGATTAACTGGATCTTCAGGTGAAATGACCGACTTCTTTAGTCATTTGCTAAAACCCCACCACTTTCTTACAACTGGCTGCAAGCTTGCATTCAGATCTGCCTCCATGCAATCAACAGCTGATGCATAAGTCCCTGCCTTTTTTCTTTTTTCAGTAATTCATTTCACTTGGATTTATGTCATAATATGGAATAAAGAATCTGTTACAAAAGAAAAATCAAAAGATCTGCTATATGAATACAGTTGGAGCCGTTTGTATGTAGACCATCTCTAAGAAGTTATTAGTGTAAAAACTGTTTAATTTGGTGTTTGTTTTAGGGACATCGATGGCACCAGACCAATTGCTTTTGCAGTGCCACTGGGCAGCCTACCGTCAGGAACCAATCAGGAAGTTTCAGAGTTTGTCACAGCAGTGACATCACCTACTACCCCAAAGTAAGCAGGTTCTTTTCACATTGTCAGACAACTGACAATGTGAAATTGTCATGCATGTGTATATTAAAATATACACATGCATGGCATTTGACAGAAAGCATTGTCCGATTTTTCAAATACTGTAATAATTGTTTCACTAGTGCAGATTTAAATAATATTGATGTGCTGTTCTACTCTGAAAAACAAATTAAATAATGGTATATTAAAAGGGGTCATATGACGTTGCTAAAAAGAACATCATTTTGTGTAATGCAATGTATTTATGCGGTTTAAGGTAAAAAAAAAACATTATTTTCCACATACTGTACATTATTGTTGCTCCTCTATGCTCCGCCTTTCTAAAACGCCCCGATTTTTACAAAGCTCATCGTTCTGAGAAGCGAGGTGTGCTCTGATTGGCCAGCTATCCAGTGCATTGTGATTGGCCGATTATCTCAAGCATGAGATGGAAATGTTACGCACCTTACGGTATTGTGATGCCATGTCCTGGTGCGATGAGACAAAAACAATAAAACTCATTATAAATTAGGCATTTGTTGCATCCAGTGGGGACATAATTACTGATTATAATGACTTAGACTGTCTACGCGTCGTGTTGCATCATGTACCATGTCTGCATTTGTGATCGGAGAAATTACAAACAACAAGCGCTACTCTACACTGCTCAAAACTCACATTTGATTCGTCAGTGGCAGAAACGTTCTTACAGGCTGTGAGTCAGAAGCGTCAGACTGTCCTTGCAAAGTTGGAATTGCCCCACTTTATAGAAACAGCCTTTGAGCAAGCCAGCATTGCAGGTTACTCTTCCAGGTTCAGGAAATAGTCCTCCGTAAAATGCGCTGCACACACTCTAATATTTGGGCTGAACTGTTCTGGAACAGTGTTGTAAATACAACTTAACCACTGATTTCTAGTTGTGTCCTCTTTTGAAGGCCCGAACAAAGTACTTTCACTTTCACAACGACACACAGCGTCTCCAGGACATGGCGCCAGCGGCAGCAACAATACTACAGCGAGAATAATAGTTACACCTTCTTTTATTGCGTATACATTTGGGCGTGTTTTGCAAATCTTCCCACACCGTGATGTAGACATGTGGGGGCGTGTTTAAATGAGCCGTTTTAGGAGGACGTAGGAGGAGTCTTAACTTTTACAAAGAATATCTC
Source organism: Barbus barbus (assembly GCF_936440315.1). Classification (NCBI taxonomy): domain Eukaryota; kingdom Metazoa; phylum Chordata; class Actinopteri; order Cypriniformes; family Cyprinidae; genus Barbus; species Barbus barbus. Next base: position 6,727,938 of record NC_136716.1, on the reverse strand, counting down.
TTTGGTTTGGAGACTTTAGTTTTTGCAACTTCAGGGATCTTATCTATGCATGAACAGCTTGTAACGCTCCAAAGAGAAAGGAAAACTTGAAATCGCATCATATGACCCCTTTAACCTTAATTGTAGATAGATGAAGCATATTAAAATAGTTCACTAAATAATTTAAAGGCATTAATAATTTAATGAAATAAAAGCTATTTCAATATCAGCAAACAACAGTAGATTTTATAAACAGGTATGGAATGCCCACTTACAACCTAATTCATTCCTGATGAATCCATTTTCTCGTTGAATATCCTGTTTTGGAGAACAGTGAACTGTGAACTTAAATTACAGTACACAATGAAAACATTAGCATGAAGCTGTTTGTCCTTGACTTGCAGATGGCACCTGTTGTGATCGTGCTGGTGTCTGATGGGAGCAGATGTCTGCTGGCGCGCCAGGCATGTACAGCACGCTCTCTGGCTTCTGTGATATGGGTAAGTCACACTTTATTACAAGCTGCTGTGCACACCATATCACCCTGTGGAGTTACCTAACCATTTTGCTCTATCAAAACATTTTGCAGGAGAATCAGTGGAGGGAGCCCTGCACAGAGAGGTGGAGAACCTTCAGTTCTCTGGATCACAGCACTGGCCTTTCCCACAAAGCTCCTTTATGTTAGCCTGCCACGCAACTGTAAACCCAGACAAAACACAGGTGAGACTTGGATGATCCCTTAAACTACTTATTAAAGTAAGACACTACAGACATAGACATAAATTATATTATTTAAGGGAACTGTTTATAAAATTGTCAAGCATATTTCCAGGTGATTTTTCATTCTAAAATAAAAATAAATTATTGTGAATTTTATTTTGCTTAAAGAAAATAAATTATATTTTATCATGTTTATCATTTCTGGCACATTTAATTCAGTGTATTATTTGCATGATGTATTTATACATCATTGTGTAACATTTGAATTGCCTTATAATTTATTAATGTATGATAAAAGCAGTGTATTTTTTACCCTGTGGGTAATTTTCTTTACTGGAAGAAAAGAAAGTTTAGTTTAAGTTCTATTTTAGGTCTTTGCTTTTGCATTCAATTTTTTCCAATACTTTTTAATGAATTTGATAGAATGCATATACAGTATTTCTCTGTCATTTATAGAATGTGGATGAGAATTGGTTCAGTTATTAAAATGTGAAATGAACTGGTTAAATACTATTTTGAAACCCTGGAAAACATTCAGGCATATTAATGTACTAAATTAAGCCAATGGCAGCACAGTTGAGGCATTGTTGCTACAGCCTTTATCTGCTTTAATGAAGCACTACAGAATCCGCCACGTGACCCCAGAAGAGAGCCGCCTGTGTTCTGGGTCCCACCTTCTTATGCCATAGCCAATCAGCTCATTCAGGAATGGGCCAATCAGCAGCAGCTATCAAGAAAAATACATAAACTCAAACAATCTGTATGAAATAGGTTACCACTAATATAGGAACTTAAAGATCAAATAAACATGAAAACCTGAACAATTTCCTGGGATAACCAGAATAGACATGAAGTGGACTACTTTTGAAGGGATCTTCAATAATATTCAAAGAAGGACTTTTATTATGCTTGGAGTATGCTTGGACTGGAAAAAAAATGGATTGCATCAAGAAGCATTTGAGCATACTGCTCTACCTCAAATAGTACTAATCAATCAGTACACTGTTGCATAAAACATTTTAATAAACATATGTTTTTTCTTTATGATTTTTAATCATCTTACAATAAAAACAATACCAACAAACATTTGTTTGACTTTTTTATGTACTGTTTATTTTTTAAAACTTATAGTTTCATATTTTAATAAAAATTTACATTATATAATTTACATTCATAATACGTTGTGTAAGATGAATATATATGATTTGTTTATTTTTGGTTAGTTGATTGAGAGGTAAAACTCACCGACCAATCAAATTCAGGCTTTTCGTAGCCAATCCCGTCTCTCCTCCACGCTTGGTGGCGCTGAAGCACTAAATCCCGCGCTGGTTCGGTAGAAGAAGAAGAATGGTAGTCAAAATGGACGCGGAGCTGTTGTTGTTTTTGGTTTCTGAGAACAAGGAGTTATTTGATAAAAACCACAGCGAGTACAAAAACACGAAGCGGAAAGACGTTCTCTGGCAAGGAATAGCAGACAAAATGGGAGTCGATGGTGAGTTTTATTGGGGTCGCTTGATATGTAGCGTAACTGTAAGCGCGCCTTACCACCATCATCAACGTTTGTGTGTTTGTGTAGTGGAAGAGGTGAAAGCTAAATGGAAAAATCTAAGAGACACATACACCAGGAAAAAGAGACTGGAGCAAGACGGGAATCGGAGTGGAAGAGCGGCTAAGAAAAAGAAGCAATGGAAATATATGCGAGTGATGGACTTTCTCGATCCCTCCACAGAACACAGAAGGTGTTTGATTTAACTTAAGTCTATCTATATACACACAGCTGTACTATCATAACAGTGCTTGCAAGACTTAAGAGTTTGAGAGAAAAAATAAAAACGGCTCATTTTGATTTAAATGAATGGTGACACCATTGTAACATTTTGTGCATGTGTTAATGGTCCATAAAATAGTTTTTCTTCTTTTACTTGTATATAAAATTATGTCTTGCACTCCCTTTGAGATATTTCTATAAGTTATGTTCGAAATAGCATATTACCATACTACAACTAAACTTGTTGTGGAGTTTCTCAATGCAGTGCACCCTGAAATCCAATAGAGCTCCCATTTCTACTGTGATAGCTTTTGCTAGTGTATTATTTGATTGGGCAGGCAAATATTCAGACATTTTTGTATTTAATTAATTATTTTGGAGAAGACAACCGCTGCAGGGAGAATTAAACACAATATAGCATACTAATATTCGAAATACTTCAAATGCATTATGCATACTTCCACATTCCTGTTTTATAGTAATAATACTCTTACACACATACTACTGCAAAGTATGCTAATATTCCTCTCTGAACTGTCATATTGCTTAAGTGTAATAAAAGCACGAATTCCATGTTTTATAGTGTGCCCTGTTAGATATTTTAAAAGGAGTAGTTCTACCAAAAATGAAAATCTCAGGCCATGCAAGATGTAGGTTCTTCATTGAAACCGATTTCGATTGTTATCAATGGATCCTCTGTAGTGAATGAGTGCTTTCAAAATGAGTCCAAACAGCTGATAAAACATCACAATAAACCACAAATAATCGGTGCGACTCCAGTCCATCCATTAAAGCCTTGTGAAGTTAGTAAATCCATCCAAGGCATTTTAATATTTAAACTCCCTTCTGTTCAAAATATCAGTACTTAATAACACTTCCATTCTGTTATCCTCTCACATCCAAATCCACTTGCATGTTTGTTAAACCTGTTCTGGACTGTTTTCACTTGTAAAGCATGCTTGATCTGTGATTTCTCTCCTGATTCAGCTTTTTGCTTCACAAGTTATTAATTGATGGACTGGAGACGTGTGGATCACTTGTGGATTATTGTGTTTTTATCAGCTGTTTGGACTCTAATTCTGACGGCACCCATTCACTGCAGACGATCCGTTGGTGAGCAAGTGATGTAATGCTTAATTTTTCCAAATCTGTTCTGATGAAGAAACTTATCTACATCTTGTATGGCCTGAGAGTGAGTACATTTCCAACAGATTTTCATTTCTGGATGAACTATTCCTTTCACATAAACCATTTTGTGTAGAATAACTTGATGATCCTTACTATGTCTGATATAATATATAATAAACGTTGAGTTTAATCACACCCATACCTTTATACCTGCTGCCATGTGAACGTTTTTGTGGTTCTCCAATAAATATGAGAAACCGGTCTGATTAATCTCCTATTAATTTAATCCGGTAACAATTTAGTCTTTTTGTAGCATAGTGGGAAACTAATTTCATTTTATATACATTTTAGAAATAGATTGTATTTATCTGTACTGTAATGAAGCATATAGAAGCTACTGGTTATTCATGATGGTTTTTTTATTGGTGTACAGTGTTCTATTGGACAGCGTTCCTGGCAAAATTGAGGATGATGAGCCAGACGAAGACAGCGGGGCCGAACCAGCCAGCACCAGTACGGGAACATCCATGGCAAGCCCAGGAGCGATCCGGTCTGAAATTGTAAAGAGAAGGCGATCAGAGACACTAGAGCTATTGGAGAGGTATCTGGCAACTAAAGATGCGAGAGACAGAGAGAAAGACGAACAGCAAGATGAAGTCGATTTATTTCTTCGGAGCTTAGCACCTGCATTAAGACGCTTACCTGCTTCAAAGCAGTCCTTGGTGAAGCTTCAGATCCAAAAAATACTTCATGACGCAGAGTTCGGACAGCCCAGCTTTCCTCAGATATCATCAGTGTCACCAAATAATCAGTTGTTACTACAATGTAGTGTTGTAAAACCCAGTTGAAATGCTTTTTTATTGAAAATAAATGTGACTTTAAAAGAAGTGACTTTGTGCTGGTTATAGTACATTTTCAATGTTGAGTGTTCTAGTCTTTGACCAAAAGGTAGTATAAACCACAACTTGCATACTAACTGAAACCAGTTTATTATATTCAGAAGACCATGAACAATTATACATCAAACACTAAAGAAACAAGAAAACATATATACAAAAAAACTGTTAAAGTAACACTTAAAATCTTGCATTCGATCTCGGAACAAGAACACATGAAGCAGCTTCACACTAATCCACTGTAATAAATGCACAAGAGTGTGTGTGTCACCTGTTATTAGTCATGATATGCATCTTTAAACAGGTGTTTTATTTCTAAGAAAGGGTCAGTATCCATTTCAAAGCTTTATTTTGATTACTATGTAAAAGATGAATTCTATAACATTTGGTACTAGGAATAGCCCAGTCTGGTGAACATGTCTACTTTTTCTTGCCCTTCTTTCCTCCTGCTGGTTTCTTGCAATATTTCGCCTCCAGATCTGAGATAAGGGAGTTGAATCCGTTTTCTTTGGACTTTTGTCTTTGCTAAATAATAAACAAGAGGCATAAAAAGAAAAGTATTGCTTTTTTAGAGGTGACTTGAATGCATCTGATAATAGCAGAAATAATAACCCAATAAAATGTATTTATGGTAAGCATTTTCCTCATTTGGATGAGATGACTCTGGCCCCTTTTAAGAAAATACATAACTTTTAGTTATTAATCACATTTGCCTTTTTAGTATGCAATTTATGGTTATGTACTGATTTCTGAGGTTACTGTAGGTCACCTGTCAGTTCATGTACTGTGTAATAACTCAAATGTCATTCCAAAAAGTCCTTTAGTCTTTACACATTTGCAGACACTGCTTTTCAGGGTCAGATTTTAATACTTATATTAAGTAAAGATGCATTATATTGATCAAAGATGCCAGTAAAGCCATTAATAAAGTTACAAAATATTTCTATTTCAAATAAATGCCTGGAGTAATGGCTGCTTTATAGCTTTGCCATCACAGGAATAAATTATATTTTAAAATGCAACGCAAATTTTGCAGATTAATACAAGCTCTGTTACATTTTAATGGCTTTTTACCTTTATCATAGCTACCAGGCTGTCCTCACTGTTCAAGCCCATCTCCTTCTGCATTTCTTCTGCCTCCTTACGCTCTTTCTCCGCCTAGAAAGTGAGGGTAATTCATCAAAAAGGCTTAAACCCTATTTTAAAATGTATGAAATCATAGCAAAACTGGAAAATGAATCAGCACCTTTCTTTTGCGTTTGTTGTTCTTCTTGACACTCTCCTGAGTGAAGCCTATGTAGGCTGGCAACTCTTCAGCGTCAATGGCTTTCTGAAGTATGTCTTTGACGCGTGGCTCATCTTCATATGTACAGCACAGCGCAGACTCCATGATCAGATCCATGTCACCTTCATGTTGTAGGTACAGTCTCTTCAAGTCTTCTACCTCTTCATCAGAGCCTTTATACTGCTTCTCAAAGTCCAAGATGTCTTGCAATGTGATCTAAAGCAGAGATGTTCATTTTAGCAACTACCTTTGGAAAAACCAACATAAAAGACATGGTACAAAAAAAAACAACCTTGGGAAACAATCTTCTCCAGTGCTCCTCCCAATTGCGGTCTTGATCAAGGGTGTCTGACTCTTCGTCCACTATTCCCTGTTCATCATAGACTGCCCTTTGGTCCTTGTCAGCCAACACGGCATAAGTCTTTCCCAGCACCTGTGGACATATTAAGACAGTTTAAGAATGTATTTATGTATATGATTTTTTAATTTAATGATTAAATCCTTTTAAATTTAACCCTCTAGTAATCCTAGGTCACTTCTGCTGTGTGCACTTTTGCACACACAAAAAATGGCTATGATTCAAAAAGTTTTTTTTAAAGTCACACTTTTACTTCCTGTGGTCAAACATGACTGCTATTGGAAATTAATGGGAAATATAAAAACACAGAACTCCTCTAGTGGTTACACCATCGAATTATGAATGCATTTTGTCCTGCCTTCAGATGGCTCTAATTTGCCTCTTTGCAATGCATTTTAAATTCCTTTTTTTACCTTAAAACTGTTCATTAAAATATATATATATATTACATGCAAATAAATAGTAAACAGTTATTGCATAAATATATAGTTGCATAAAATCCCCTAAAAAAACTAAAGCTAAAATAGACCTAAAATATTTCTCAATAGCAACCTGTGTTTGTGTTGCTTCAAGAGAGCAACCATACATGTTTTGTTTTAATTTGTGATAATTTAATTAAAATAATTTATTACTAGTTAGACTTACTAGTTATTTTTTATTAAATTACTAATTATTTTACATGCTCCATGGTGCTTGTTGTTTAATCTTAGTATTAGTAAAGAGAGAGGTTCATTTGAGTAAGAGATAAGAGAATTTCTCCAATTCAACGTTTTTAAGCAATATTTTTCCATTGCTATTGCTTTGGTATAGTGACATTTGTTGAATTTGTACTGGTCAGATGAAGTCCAGTCTGGACAAACATATGCAGCTCAGATTAATCAATAAACCCTGCAGTTATTTTAATCATCATCGCTCTGTCTTCTGTTGTCAGTTCTTCTTTGGCTTCCTTTATGAACCTCTCAGGCTGATAGAAGATACAATTTTGGATACCAGACAAAATACTGTTTTGTTAACCAAATCTGGGTATCAGTCAAGACTTGCTGTTATCTACAGTAGTCAACATTTGAAGTGGATCAAAGCCTTTCATCAAAGTTGTCCTAAAACCAAAATGCGTTCTTGTCTTAGGACAACTTTGATGACCTTTTGATCCACTTCAAATGTGGACTACTATAGCTTTGGAAACAAGACTAAATGGGATCTGGTAAAGAGACTGGATCCAATATTCCTGGTATGCAGATCCAAGCTAATAAGGGGTTCAGTCACTTTTTTAAGTTATATGTACTAGGGGGGTTAACACTGATTTTGTGGATCACGATTAAAGGGCTTCCTACAACTTTAACTTGGACCTTTCACCATTAGACAGCACCAGCCCATTCAAAGAAGGTTCTGAAAGATGCAGTGTTGCTTTAGAAATACAGTGGTCACCTGGAACTTGGTGGTGGCTAACTCATCACCAGGAGCTCTATCTGGATGAACCAGCAGAGAGACTTTATAATATCCGCGTCTGATCTCGGAGTCAGATGCTCCTTTACAAACACCCACAACTTCATAAAGGTTAGAGGTGTTGAAGAGCTCCTCGCACTGCTCCAGTAAACCCATGACTGCGTGAGGGAGAGAAAAACACCAGATTGATAACGTTATATTAACTAAAAAACAATGCTCGTCAAAACTGATATTTTATATGAACGCTAAACATTAAAAATGGACTGTATTTGTTCCTGACTATCGTGACTTTAACATAAAGCTTAAATGTTTCGAATACAGAAATAAACAAACACTCATACAGCTAACTTACTTTGCAAAGCAATTCAACTTAATCTTTTATTAACGATCTTACCAGAGAGATAAAAATAACGATGACAAATGACAGTAACCAGAAACTGTTCAAATATGTGTCTAGACAGAAAATAACAACCAAACGCTTCAGCACAGGTTTCCCTTAACCAGTCGCGCCAAAATTTTGGCGCTTTGTGTAAACGTCAGAAAACGTCACGACGTAGGACCGTTGTTAGTTCAATTTAATAATTATAGATATATAATTTTTTACATAAATTCCGTTTTTTCGTAATTTGAATTTACATTTAGATTATAATTATACAATACATTGTACAAAAATAGACAACAATGCACTTTTATTATGCATTCTAGGACCCGGATTGTAATTGTCGCACGCTGTTGTACTTCCGTTTATTACAGCCCACTGTTTCCTAAAGTATGTTTAATTTTAATGAGCTCTCAATGAAGAGTTCAGTTTTGAATTGAACACAGGACAACTGTGTGGTTTGAAGTTTAGTTGCAGGCGGAATGTCTCGCTGCGTTGCGTTACAGACGCGTCTAGCGTCCGTGGTGGAGGCGTTAGTTCACGCCGCGATCGCTGAAATGGACAAACTTATGGAAGAGGGGACGCTTTCATTTCTGAGCAGTGATATTGCGAGAGATCACTATGAAAATGAGGAGGCTGAGTCAAGAATGAAGATGGACAAGGAGGAGAAAATGGTGGGGATGTGAGATGATGTTTAGAGATCTGCGGCCTGTAACTTTAACCACAGCCCTGTAAACGCGAGCGTGCATATACTATAAAGATCAGTGCGCAGATGTCAATGCGCCTGAACACAACACAAGCTCTTCCACACTGACTGAACCTTGCCTTACAACAAAGGCACTGTCGTGTTAGAATAGAAAAGAGTCCTGTCCAAGCTGTTGCTATAAAATTAGAAGCACACAATTCCCAAAAGTAGTCAAATCTGTGCATTAGAAGTGGGTGTCCCAATACTTTTGGCAGTGTAGTGTATCAAATCTAATTCGTGCTTAACTGATCCTGAGTTTTTTAATGCCAACAGAGCTAATGCAATTTAATAATAGCACATAAGAATAATGTTGGGATCAAATGTATACTTGTTTTCATGTATACTTGTTTTCAAAGCTGTGAAACTGAAAATATGTGGAATGAATTTGCCAATAATCTCAAAATTTCCACACAGTGCCTGATTAATCAACTGCTATATCGGTCCATAACAAGCCATTTGTGATTATTTATTCTTTCAGAAGCAGTTTGCATCCATCATGGAGGTACTGGGCAACGAGGCTCTTGGGAAAATAATCAAACTTGTTGATGAAACCAAATTTCTGTTGGATCTGGAGTGCAAAACATTTTCAGGCAAGAGAGCAAAGCGGCCTGGAAGCATCTTGAATATTCTGTCTGTTGGAGAGCTCGGTAAAGAAAAACATTCTGTGGTTTTACACATACAGTATTTAACGTTTAATATAACGTTGTTGTGTTTTCAACTTAATGTCATGTACATTTTAGAAGCGGAACATTCTTATGATGGAAGTACGAGAAGCCTGGAAACAAGAACGAGAAACGAGGTAAACCGAACGACTTGTACATCAAGGCTATTCATGTTTAAGGCTAATATATATTGAAATGTAATTTATTCCTGTGATGCAAAGCTGAATTTGTCTTCAGTAAGTCTTCAGTGTCATGTGATACTTCAGAAATCATTGATGCTTAAAAAGGATTTCTTATTACTATCACAGTTGAAAACAGTTTTTGCTGGTTACTGTGATTCGCTGCCATTTAAAAGTTTGAGCTTAGTTTAAAAAAAGAAATTAATGTCTTTATTCAACAAAGACATGTTAATTTAATCAAAAGTGACAGTAAAGATGTCAAAAATGTTACAAATAGTGCTGTCAAATGAAAAAGTTTTTGTTTACATAACATATATGAGTGTGTACTGTGTATATTTATTATGTATATATAAATGCAAACACATGCATGTATATATTTAAGAAAAATATGCTATGTTTAGATATTAAATATATTTATATATAATATAAAATATAATAATATAAATGTATGCATGTAAATATTTTCAATATATATATTGTATGTGTGTGTATTTATATATACACAATAAATAAACACAGTACACATACATATAGTATGTAAACTAGTGCTGTCAAACGATTAATCGCATCCAAAATAAAAGTTTTTGTTTACATAATGTGTGCACTGTGTATATTTATTATGTATATATAAAGACACACATACAGCACATATTTTGAAAATATTTACATGTATTTGCATGTATATATTTATTCATATAAATTGTCATACATAAATATTTAATATATAAACACAATATATTTTTCTTAAATATATACATGCATGTGTGTGTATTTATTTATATATATATATATATATATATATATATATATATATATATATATATATATATATATATATACACATAATATACACATAATATACACAGTACACACATGTAAACAAAAACTTTTAATTTGGATGGGATTAATCGTTTGACAGCACTAGTTACAAAAGATTTATATTTAAAATAAATGCTGTTCTTTTGAACTTTCTATTCATCTATGAACGTATCAAGAACAATAAATGAGGTAAAAGTATAATATTTATTCACTTTCTGTATCAGTGTTTATAGCTAAGATTTTTTATTAGTCATACAAAACATTTCCATTTGGCAGGAAATTAAAAAAAAAAATCATTTATTTACACCACGGTATTACAGATGATTTTCTTTATTCTTTATTATGATCTTTCTTTATTTTCCACAAGGTGGAACAAATCTGCCTCAGTTCAATTAATTTTAAATACTTTTGCTCTATTTTTAACTTAAATACTGCATTAATTGAAAAATTATATGAAATTATTATTTATTTTTTTACATTTTATACAGAAAATTAAGAAAATTATTGAAATGAAATATAGTATATTAATTTCACAAAAATAAAATTAGTACACAATTATGGCGAACAACACAAGAGTGACTCCCAAATACCAGAGAGTTAAGAAAAAAAGGAATAAACACTTTAAATTGATCAAAAGTGTCAGTAAAGACACATTGAATTGTTGCAAAAGATCTCCATTTCAAATAAATTCTGTTCTTTTGAACTCTCTATTCATACACATCTATATATTTTCAGTGTATCAGTGTTTCCACAAAAAATTAAGCAGCAAAAGTGTTTGCAACATTGAAAATATTAAGAACCATTATTTATATATGAGCACCAAATCAGAATAGCACCATAGGAATACTGCTGAAAATTCAGCTTTGCCATCACAACAATAACATTTTATAATATATTAAAATAGAAAATATTTTTTCGAGTAATATTTTGGCCTTGGTGAGCACAAGAGATTATTTTTTAATGATAAAAACATTTAAAAAATTGTAATAATTCCACACTTTTGACCAGTATATGAAAAAAAGCTATTTTATGATTAATTACATAATTACTTTATGCTCGCAGTCTGATGAGGCTTCAGAAGACCGTGCAGAATCCCCACTGGTGCTGGCGGTGTCCATCAGAGATGAATTTGGAAATGTGAACTTGAATTCCATCGCTGCTGGTTTGTGAATGTTATGTTAAAATACAAATGAATGACTTTAACGAATCGATCCAAAAGACCAGTTGCCAGTGTACAGAATTGCATGCTGAATCCATCAGAATTTTACTGAATTAACTTCTGGCAAAGTCCCAAAATAATTTTTCTGTAATAAACAGACAGTTATTTAATTGCTCTCCTGTCAGATCACTTAAACGCATCTTTAGAAGACAAAGAAGCATCTGTTTTGCCAGAAGACAGCAGAGAAGATCCTCAAGATTCGGTTCCACTCTTTGGAAAGAGATCCTTTATTTGTTCAGAGTGCGGCAAGAGTTTCTCTTCTCAAAGCAACCTCAAATCACATCAGCGTATTCACACTGGAGAAAAGCCCTTCGGCTGTGTTCTTTGCGGCAAGGCTTTCGCCCACAAACAAAGTTTGTCTGACCACCAACGAGTCCACTCAGGAGAAAAGCCATTTGTTTGTAAAGTCTGTGGCAAATGCTTTGGGAAAGCTGCACACCTCAAAACCCACGAAATAATCCACACCGGCGAAAAACCATTCAGCTGCAGCGTTTGCGAAAAAAGATTTAACATTGCTCAAAATCTAGCCAGGCACCAGCTCACGCACACAGGCGAAAAGGACTTTCGGTGTTCAATATGCCAGAAAAGTTTCACACGGGCCATGACGCTAAAGACACATCAACTTATCCACACCGGTCAGAAACCGTACTCTTGCATGTCTTGCGGAAAGACGTTTCGGCACGCCGTCAATCTTAAAAACCACGAGCGCATCCACACCGACCTGCGGCCGTTTAGTTGCGACCTGTGTGGCAAGACCTTCCGGCAGGCTGTGAATCTGAAAATCCACAAGCGGATCCACACGGGTGAAAAACCTTTCACCTGTAAGGAGTGTGGGAAGAGCTTTAGTCAGCAGAGTAGCCTCATTTCACACGGACGCACTCACTCTGGAGAAAAACCCTTCGGTTGCAATTACTGCGATAAGTGGTTTAACAATACCAACAGTCTGAAGTTGCACCAGAGGGTCCATACTGGTGAGAGGCCGTACAATTGTCAGGATTGTGGCAAGTGCTTCAGTCAAGGTAGTCACCTGCGTACTCACAAACGCCACGTTCATGGAGGAGGGAAGCAGTACATCTGCGATAAATGCGGAAAGAGATACGCAGATCCTCGGAATCTTAAATTGCACAAATGCTGTTATGCATAAACTTGGTGTTGTTCACATTCGTCATTGTAGAGATACTTTGAGTCCATTTTTTCTATGACAGTTAAATTATTGGAGAATAATATCTGAATATGAATGCAATAATGTTGCACTGATAATACTCACCTTCAGGACATCTAAGATGTAGATGGGTTTTTTCTTCATCAGAACAGATGAAGAGAAATTACATCACACACTCATGAATCCTCTGCAGTGAATGGGTGCCGTCGGAATCACAACAAACCGCAAGTAATCCACACGAATCTAGTCCATCAATTAACAAACTCTTAAATCTGGGATTGACTGAGGGTGAGTACATTTTATTTTTTTGAAAATTTGCTCTTTTGGGTGAACTATTATTTTGAGTTGTGAAATTTACGTGTAATGGGGATTGAATCTCAATTTCTGTGATAGTGATGTTTTTCTTCACAAAATATCAGTTTACATCATGGGTCATATCATAGAACATTTCTGGATTATTTTTTAGGACTGTTTTGTAAAAATTACTGGTAATCAATGATGGCGATTTATTTTGAATGATTGAAAATTTATTTTGTACGATTTTATATAGGTTTAATATAACACAAGATAATTATAAGAAAAACAAATATTACCAGAGAGAGTTGGTTTGATATTTAAAATTCTGATTGGCATTGATATGGTCAAATGTTTTATTTTTCTTGCCCTGTTTTCTGTCAAAACATTTATATTTGATTCATGAAAACGTTGCCAAATACAGTTTTCAATAAAGCATTATTCTTGTTGTGTGAATATATTCATCTGCTTTTAATTATAAATTATAATACATTGTTAGTGAAGACTGCAAAAACATGATATGTTTGAAGTGTATTGCCACACTATTGCGGTGCATAGTCTGAAAGTGTTTTGGTATGAATGGAATATGCATGTTTACATTTGCACATATTTTGATTTTGAGCTTATTTGGTGTGATTAAGCACGTGGAAATGTTTGAAATATTTTAGACATATAACAGAAATATAATATTTGTTTATTTTTAGGTTGTTTAACATGGTGTACTTTTCATGATCCTTTCCTGGGAAAATAAGTTTTCAAAGATTACAACCCATCTGCTAAGAAATGCCCTTTAAGAACATTGTCCATGCTATGAAGAAACAATATGCTTGTTTCTTATAAACAAGCATATTCTATGCTGGGAGCTGAAGATCACGCATAGTAATTTTTATGTAAAAAGTGTTTATTCTTTACACAAACAAACATAGCCTACTACATATTCCAAATATAAACAGTCATGCTTTGCATTTATGAAAAAGAATTGCATTAATGCAATAACCAAGTGGCATATTCATTCATTGATTTGTCAGATAATTTTGTGCGTGTGTGTTTGTGGAGAAAGCAAGATACAAACATGCGCATGCGCGCGCTACATTTACACTTCCGGGTTTGTCTTTTAAGTGAAATGTAACATTTCGCTTGTGATGTATCTATGAAACTTGTTGCCCTGGCAGGTGCTTAGCTGTAATTAAAGTGTCACGTTGTTTAAAGGCAAAAGAAGCAGCGGGGTGAATGCTGTCATGCTCGGCGAATGAGACTCGCTCTAATGGACTGATGTTGCTCTGTTGTGCCTTATGACCGGACGGAACAGCAGCATGACGCGCCTGATGTTTCTAGCAGCCGCGGTGTTTCTCCTGTCCGCTCCTGCGAGCGCCTCTCAGGGGGACAAAGAGCCCGTTTATCGCGACTGCGTCAAACAATGCGTCCGGACCAACTGCACAGGGGCCCGACTGCGCGGATTCCAGTCCTCTCAGCCTCCATACATGGCACTCACTGGTACTGTACTAACCTATTTGTGTTAGTAACACTACTAACTTAGTAGAGAATTAAGCAAACTGATTTTATTTCACAGCTGGCAATAGAGAATAAGTCATAATATTATAATAAATTAAATTATTAGGAGAACTAAATTATTTAATGACAGTTTTTGAAGCAATTGATGAGTATTTATACAAATTACGACACAGACCTCCACAAAAACTTTTTTGCTTGACATTGCTGAATAATAATAAAAAAATGTTGGCAAAATAATGTCATATATTAATTGCCTTAATAACAGTATTGTTTCTTTAAGTTCTTATTCCTTAGCTTTTATCATTACCATGGTATTCCCATTACTTTTTTGACGTGCTATAGTAAATCATTCCATGGTTTTGTTGAAGCATGGTGCCATGCAAGTACCCTGTTATATGAATACAGCAATCACTTGATATGTCATGGTATACTGCATCACTGTGCAATGGTATCATAACAGTACTTTTTGTAAAATAATTAAAGCAACACTAATTAAAACCCAAGCCCTGCTGAAAAAAGTTATGTAACAAAATAATACAAAACAAACAAAAACTTCTTATCTGACTTGGCTTGTCTGGTTGGATGGTTTTAGAGGGGTTTTGGGCACTCTTCAGATTTGGAGACCAGCTGGCCTACCCACTAAACCAGCTGAACACCAGAGACTGGTTAATCTAGCTAGGACCAGCCAACCACCATAGGTTGAACCTAGCTGAACATTGTAAGCTGGTTGGCTTTGGATGGAATTTTCTTAATATTGAATTTTTTTATTTAATATTGTGTATTATGCCACGTATGGAAGGATGAAATTATGAATATTCTGGCTTTAATATCAGTTAAGCTAAATTGACCGCATTTGTGATGTTGATTACCACAAAAATTAATTTTGATTCATCCTTTGTGTTCAAACAGAGGTCAAATTGAGGCATTTTCACTGGAGATGCTCTAAAAAAAAAACACCTTTAAAAGGTGCATCCTGGCTTTTTACACAGTATTGAAAGATGTTGGATTGGTGTTGGCAACTTGGCAGCTTTTCTTTCACTATCCTTTCTTACAAAAAAATTATTAAATTGGTAAAGAAATCCATATGTAGACACAACTTATATTTAAGCATAAATTCTTCTAATTCTGTGTGAGATTTGGTTAGAATTGTAGATCTACAAAATGCCAGATTTACTTTGTCAATGTCAATTAATTTGTCCTGCAACCTTTCCTGTGCAATCGATCATTTGAAGTCTGTGATCTTTCAGGCTGGACGTGTCGTGATGACTGCAGGTATCAGTGCATGTGGACCACCGTGGGTCTGTACCAGGCAGAGGGCTACAGCATACCACAGTTTCATGGGAAGGTTAGTGTCAGAATTGTCAAACAATGGGAAAGGAGACATATTTTAATGGTCATCGCTATGGAAATGTATGTATTTTCAACCTTGATTCTACATATTTTTTCCTATTTCTGACTTTGTCTAGTGGCCATTTGCTCGATTCCTGTGTTTTGAGGAGCCTGCATCTGCGCTGGCGTCTCTGCTCAACGGTCTGGCATGTCTGCTGATGCTGCTGCGATACCGCAGCGCCGTCCCCCGACAGAGCCCCATGTACCATACCATCACCGCCTTCTCACTGGTGAGATAGTGTCTGTCTGCTGTAGTAGTGAGAACCATTGTTATGATTAAAAAAAATGCTGCAGCCGACTAACTTTGACATTCATTTCCGTTAATGATTCCTGAATTTCTGCATTCTTGCAATGAGTCAGAAGGAACACTGTACTAGAATAATCTCCTGCACTTTCCTGCAGGACTGTTATTTAGTATAATGAGAGAAACTGATAATCATGATTCTTAATCATAAGATGATAAATCATTTGAGAAGTATATTTTTACAATTCATCAGCACTAATCAAGAGATTATCATCTCATATGCAGGGTTTATATTACCTCATCTAGTCTCCTGATTTATTACATTATAAAAACTGTGAGAAGCTTCTCACAACAGATGAAACTAATATTTATTCCAATAAATCCAAATTATTAAAAATTTCCAAAAAACACAAAACAATAAAAAGACTTTGTATTGTAGTTCAGAAGTTACACGAGTGCATTTATTCAGCCACCACAATTGTAAACAATATAGTTAAGATCCATGATTACATTTTTAACAGGTTTGCTTGCAGAGCTGAAGCAAATAGCACAAGTAGCCTCATGAACTTTAACTGGCTGTATTACAAGTAATGAGCAGAAATTAAGGTCAATTAACGAGCTCAATTAAGATCGCTAAACTTAAAAAAAAAAACAAAGTAGTGTTTTGAGGTCATGAGTGCTTTTTGCAGTGCAGAGGGAGCATGTCTGCATGGGATTGATTAAGAGGAAAGCTCTGACTAGGGAATATAATTCGTGACACCTGGCAACCCCAAGCCTAAATGTTCATAGAGGCTTATTACCAATGCAAGATAACAGAAATGCCAAATGCAATAAACAGCAGGCCAATATCACTTACAATTATGCTTAATTAACTGAGAGAAGTACAAATCATATTTAAGTATGATTAATCGGGGAGCCCTAGTGGTGCGAAATAAGACAATATATTGCAATGTTATCACTGATTGCACATAAAAGCAAACATACACCATCATATACAGGGTAATCACATTTATTTTTCTGCGCTGGATCAGTTAATATGTCAAAATGACTAAAAACCAGCCAATAGCCTCGTGGGCAGCACGTAGACACGTTGTCCTATCAATTAAAAGCAAAAAACACCAAAAATACATTTTTAAAGAAAAATCTGTAAAAAAAAAAAAAAAACAGTCTCAGATTTGGGAAATATTTATTTGATTTAGTCTAATGACTCCCTAAATTAGTCGAAGTTGACACTGAACCATATGACTATTTTTTTTTTAACTTGTTGCTACTATTGTTAAATTCCTTTATAATTCGGATTCCTATTCTATGTCTCTGCAAATAAAAAAGTCTGAAAATGTATTAGAAATCTAATTTGTAATCTCGTTTAGTATTTTATTTTATTATTTTATTACTTTAATTTTTAATGTATATATTAGGGATGCACGATATTATCGGACTGACATCGGAATCGACCGATACTGGCTTTAAATGTAAATATCAGCATCGGCTTGATATAAGAAATTATGCCGATATGTCTTGCCGATAAGAGGAATACGTTAACTCACATGTGCTCAGGGTGTGCTAGTGATTAGATCACGTCAGCAGTGTGGCTCATTCTTGAAGCAAAATTTTGTCTGAATGATGATTAGATTTGCTGTTTTGGATCTCTGCATTTAATCTGTGAAAGCATGTACAGAATGAAGTATTTGGTGTGTGATAGAGTAAACAGTAATAGCATGTGCAGCAGCTGCAGCCTCCACCGGGTCCTAATGCTCGTTTCGTAAGGAGTTTTAATCTGTAGGGAGCGCTGTTGGCCTACTTCTAATTAAATTGAAAGTAAAATACCATACACAAATAACATTTAGACTGTGTTTCTGATATAAAGCAGAAATTTATGTCATAAAATGAGTATATTTTGATGAGCTATAGCTTACATGGAAAAAAAGACAAACATAACACTTGTAAATTAAATAATTTTATATATACTGATTTATTCATTAATGTGTAATATGTTTTATTTTTTTAAACAAATCATAAGCTATAAAAGGTTTTCAGAATTTTTACAACTTTTTAGACCATCTACAAATGTTAAATCTTAAAACAAAATGTTAGGGTTAACACTGCATCTTTCTGGGGAAAAAAAATCCAGCGACTGATATATAGTTTATTTATATTTATTTTCAGTGCTTCAATGTACTTTCAAAAAACCTTCATTATTGTTTATTTAATTCTAACAAATAAGTTATTGTTAAAAACTAACCTAAATTAAAAATATTTTGCTTATAATTTCTGCACAGGAGAGACTTAGTGTTGTTTCCAAAGAAAAGGAAATATATCGGTATCAGCATCGGCCAAAATGAGTTGAAATTACCAGCATATCGGATATCGGCAAAAATCCAATATCGTGCATCCCTAGTATATATAGTATAAATAAAAGAGTTAGGATTTTTTGCTATTTCTAGCTCACTAGGCCACTAGATCTCTGTATATAAAAGTTTGAAATGTATTCATTTAAATTTTTATTTTATTTTATTACATTAATTTCTACATTTATATATGTGACCCTGGACCACAAAACCAGTCATAATGGTCAATTTTTCGAAATTGAGATTTATACATCACATGAAAGCTGAATAAATAAGCTTTCCATTGATGTATGGTTTGTTATGATAGAACAATATTTGGCCAGGGTCACATATGGCATAAATAAGAAAATAGTTATTAGGATTTTTCACTATTTCTAGGTCACTAATCAAATTAGTGAAATTGATTATGTTGTACAGATGGTCACATACTCTTTGTAACATTCTGAAACCATGTTGGATCACATGATCATTAGTTTTGGTCATAGCATCTCCAGTGCTGTTGTTATTAAAGTAAAAAGGTACAAACTACATACTAAGACAGGGGTCCCCAGACTGGTGTCCTGCAGAGTTTAGCTCCAACCCTAATTAAACACACCTGAACCAGCTAATCAAGGTCTTACTAGGTATACTTGAAACATCCAGGCAGGTGTGTTGAGGAAAGTTGGATCTAAACTCTGCAGGACCAAGCCCTCCAGGACCAAGTTTGGTGACTCATGTACGAAGACATTTAGCCATCAGCCATATCACCCTGTAGCCCTAGACTGGTCACCCACTGAAGCTAAGCAGGCTTGAGTCTGGTCAGTACCTGGATGGGAGACCTCCTGGGAAAACTAGGTTGCTGCTGGAAGAGGTGCTAGTGATGCCAGCAGGGGGTGCTCACCCTGTGGTCTGTGTGGGTCCTAATGCCCCATTATAGTAAAGGGGGCACTATACTGTCAAAAAGTACCGTCCTTCAGATGAGACATTAAACCGAGGTCCTGACTCTCTGTGGTCATTAAAAATCCCAGGATGTCTTTCGAAAAAAAGAGTAGAGGTGTGACCTCAGCATCCTGGCCAAATTCGCCCATTGCCAACTGACCATCATGGCCTCCTAATCATCCCCATATCTACTGATTGGCTTCATCACTCTGTCTCCTCTTCACTAATAAAAAAGCTGGTGTGTGTTGGGCATTCTGGCGCACTATGGCTGTCGTCGCATCATCCAGGTGGATGCTGCACACTGATGGTGGATGAGGAGATCCCCCTTCACAATGTAAAGTGCTATGTAAATGTAATTCAGTGTAAATGTAGTTTGTGCTCAACCACATTTGCATCTCTCTGCAGGTTTCCCTGAATGCATGGTTCTGGTCTACAGTGTTTCACACGAGAGACACATATCTAACAGAGGTAACCTTTCAATAGATGATCCAGAGATCAATTCTAAACATTTTCTTATGTAGTTCCTGGATTAAGAGGAAAGATTGTCATGGCAAAAAAAAAAAAAAAAAGTCACATGATAAAGATTTTCTATTTTTGTTTCATAGAAGATGGATTATTTCTGTGCATCAGCTGTCATTCTTTACTCTATCTACTTGTGCTGTGTCAGGTATGTGAACAGGAATTCCTCATAAATTGACCATATACAGTGCTTGTTAAGCTTTTTGTTTATGGTGATGGTTTAACATTTGTGTTTCAGGACGTTGGGCTTGCGTAGGCCTGCAATTTCCAGTATGGTGGGAGCTCTGCTCATTCTGGCCTTCACGTCTCATGTGTCTTATCTGACCTTTGTCAGTTTTGACTATGGGTACAACATGGCTGCCAATGCCACCATAGGTAAGTGTTGTGAATACAGCAATGTGTTTACATTACATGGTTATACAGTGCCTATGATAAGCTGATAATGTGCAAGTTCATGTCAAAATGCCCTAAATGTTGTTGTTGGCTTTTTTTTTA
This sequence comes from Barbus barbus, assembly GCF_936440315.1. Classification (NCBI taxonomy): domain Eukaryota; kingdom Metazoa; phylum Chordata; class Actinopteri; order Cypriniformes; family Cyprinidae; genus Barbus; species Barbus barbus. The sequence goes on along the minus strand of NC_136716.1, from coordinate 6,707,477 downwards.
CTTAATATTTTTTCAAACTTGTATCTATCTTGATCAATGTTTCTGGGTTTCTTATTGTGTATATGATTCATCAGCATACATTATTCCAAATAAAAACAGGGGATTGGTATTTCAGTCTACTGCTAAATATTAAGGTCTGACTCTGGAGTCGAATGTCCGATTTTCACAACCCAGTCAGATCATCATGAATTAAATCAAGTCATGACCTATATTTTTAATATCCTGTTTCATTCAGAAAAATATCACGTTACTGGACAAACACGAGTTTTGAATGCTGTTTCATATTGACTTTCATTAAAGCACGATCAATTTATTGATTACTGTAGATCTTTGCATGTGAACGCCTACATCTGTCAGCTTTGAATATTTCTGACAATATTTGCCATTTCAAAATCTCATATAATCATTGATGGATGTTCTTGCATTGTTAGTTTGTTATTTACTTAAAACTCTCAAAAAAGGCATTTATAAAGTGCTTGTTTCTGGTAATTTTTAAGCATTTTGTTATATGTAAATACACTTAGTGTAAATACTAGTTCTGGATGAGTATAAAACAGGTCTTCAATTTGCATTTCACCCTATTTCATATTCAGATTTAAGCAATTGTATTGACATGGTAAAATGCATGCATTGCCAAAGCTTTGGTTAACATTAAATAACAGACATATACATATATTTGCTCACAATTATTATGTTGTGTTAATATATTTTAAACTGTAATTAATTCCTGTTTGCAAAGTTGAATTTTCGTCAATTAAATCAGTGCAAAACCAGTTTCACATTATGTATCACTTAAACTAAAGGTTTAAAATCAAAACTAATAATAGGCTAAATTAGGTATTATTTTCTCACCCATCTGTCATGCCCTCTGGTCTTGGTCTTCTTTGTTACAGGCATTATAAACCTGTTGTGGTGGTTGTGCTGGTGTTGGCTGAACCGCAGGATTTTGCCGTACTGGTGGAAGTGCGGCATGGTGGTGCTCTCACTGCATGGCCTTGCCCTGCTGGAGCTGCTGGATTTCCCTCCTCTCTTCTGGGTTCTAGACGCTCATGCCGTCTGGCACCTCAGCACCGTGCCCGTCCACTTCCTCTTCTACAGGTACACATGCATGTCTGTATCATGTGTCTGCAGCATGTAAATTGCACAGATTATTTTTGGTGTTTGGTATTAATTAGTTTTTACACATTTCTCAATACTCAATACTTAACATTTTTTTAAAACTCTTCACACCGTTCTCCTTACCAACTTTTAGCTTGACACAGTAGTAAAGTTCAAATCCAAACTGCGTTAAAACTACAAAAACACTTTTGTTTCAAATCAATTCATTCTTCCATAACACATACACAGCAAAGATTTTCACCCAACAAACACACTTTGTCACTCATAAAACAATGACTAACAGGTAGAATTATACAGTGTTTTCTTTTGAAAAATTCCTCTGTAAAAAAATAAATAAATAAATCTGTAAAATACAATAAATTGGTGTATGATTTACTTTCAGACATTGCTGCTAAATTTAACAAATGATTACATAAACAGCATATCACCTATGAAATAAACATGACATTTAGGTAGAAATGTTCTTTTAATTATTTTTACAGTGTATGTTTTCCTTGTTTTTTTTTCTTGTAGTTTTCTCATAGATGACAGCCTTCACCTCCTCAACACAGAGAAGCCTGGAGTGAAATTGGACTAGGAGGAAACCGTCTCAGAACCCCAACCCCTCCTCTGATATCCTTCCCATCAGGGCAAGTGCGAGCCGGACTGAGCCAGGCCTCAACCGCAGTGGCCTCCGGCACGTGTCCTGGGGCTGAAGTTTTGAATTTCATTGTTTTCTTTATGTTTACAGCTTCTTTTTACCATACCTTTTTATTTTTGCATTGTACAGAAAGGGTTGTTGTTTGGCTGGTTTTAAAGATGTGCCACTGTACTGAAGTTGAATCCTGATAGATGTTTGCATTCACTTGAGCTTTGCCTTCAATTAAGAAGTAAATCAGCCTTTATCATCACAGCACTCTTTTAAAAAGGTGCACTGAATAATAACCATCTTTGCAGAAGTTGTTCGTATATCCTACTCATATCCGTCTACATTTGTGGTGCTTGATTTAATAGCCCTGAAGTGAATATATCTCAGAGATAGAAGTGGATTGAGCTTTAGTTTTAAACATCCGTTCACTATAAGCGTGTTGAACATCAGGAGGGGTTATGAGTGAGCAGTGTGCTCTGTTTCTGAGACATATGGCGGTTACCTCACTAGCGTGCAACACCAGTGGCTACCAGCAGAGGCCTGGTTAGCTTCCATATTGCGGGAAGTCACTGTTCAGTGTTCTGTGAGTTCCCAGCATAGACTTGAAATGGATTGGATGTTTTGTTGTTGTAGCAGTGCATATATCAAGTTACCCATTTTTTCCATAGTCATCACTCACTTTAATCACGGTAGATTAAAAAATATATAAAAATTATTGTTGAAAATTACCATAAGGAAACGTTTAGTAGAACGTTCATATAATAAAAATAAAAGGTGACCATTGACTGACAATCAAAAATGACAAAAAGCACCATTATATGGGCTCTATAGGCCATTCACACCAAGAACGATAACTATGAAGTTTGAAAACATTCTAATTCTGTTAGAATAAGGAAGATTACATCACTAATAATAATGATGACACAGGAATTATATCATTGGAATCACTTTCAGGATATTTTTTCTAGCTCATGAATGATAAAAAACATCGACAGCCAATCAGAATCCATCCTGCTTTAAAGAGCCCAAGCATTTTAAGAAAAAAAAAAAGTTTTTTAATGTTGTTTACATGTCTATCAGGCGTTTTAATAATATGCTTAAAGACAAGCCATGTGCCAACTCATCAGTCAACACCATTGCAGATCATCAGTCACAAACATGTGGTTGGGTGGGGCTTTTTATATTATTATCAAAGCTGTTTTTACCTAAGGATGTAGATTTCCAGAAGGTAGCTGTCTAAGTCGGCGAATAGGAACATGTTTTGTGTAACGTTAGTGTCCCGTTATTAACTGTTTGATAGTCAGATTAAAAGGCTAATGATATAACGTTACATGTCTGATGTTATAGAGCACGATACATAAAATGCATTACAATTCTGATACATTGACTTGTATACGGCCCTGTATAATCATTCTTCCTCTTCTTCTTTGGAATCAGTTTTTGGTTCAAACATATGGCTAAATTAATCCAGTATCACTACTTGACAATGTGTAGCATTTACTACTTCAGTTAACCAAGTGAAAGTGAAACAGGTAGTCCAAACTCGTGTGGTTGAGTGGAGGTGGGGTCTAATTTGCATATTCTTGGTTCTGCATATATTAACTGAGATTAGGGTAGAGTTATATTCAAGCTATTTTTGAGGCATAAAGAGAAATTATTTTATGTTATAGTAATTGTTTCTTGGTGTGAACGGGCCTTATTTCATGACTCTGGGCCAGTTTTACTAACAGCTTGCGCCAGCGCAAACCATCATTTGGCGTTAAAATAGTACTGTCAGGATTTAGACGCACAGTGACGAATTCGCATTGAAAAGGCATGGACAGTTATTTCTGCACCTGACCTTATTTAATATGCATTTGTAGGAGTTTCCCTTTCAGATGTAAAATTTATGGAAGGAGAGTATTCAAATGAATCACGCAATGCGATTCACTAACGTTTGCGCTCATCAAATTACTGGTATTTGCGCCATTATTTAACGCCCCCAAAAAAAGGTCGTAAATTATTTTGCGCTTAAAAATGGCTGCAATTGTTGTTGCTTGGAGAGCCACCACAGAGAACAGAGATTGCGTGGTAGAAGGGAGAGGATTTTTTCTTCACGTATTAATTTATTTTGAATGCCAGAGGAACACATTATCCGAACATATTGTTTGCCAAGCCGTGTTATTTTATATTTGCTTCAGGAAATAAAAGACGACTTGGAATGCTCAACTAGGAGTCACGCAATACCAGGTCTATCAAAACTTCTAGCAACCCTTAATTTTTTGGCCTTCGGTTCTTTTTAACGTATTGTGGCTTCTTTATTTGCGACTACGCTAATTTGCACTGCGCTTGTTATATTGCGTTTGTCGATATGTAAATGAGATGTTGCGTCTGTGTTCTTTAATTTGCACATTGTTAGTAAATCACCGCAGAAATTTTGCCCTGTTTAGTAGAACCAAAATTAAGTCATTACTTATTGATAATATTTTACTGAAGCTCTATCTCATGACATGGATATTATGATGATAAATGGTGCTTTATTGCCATTTTTTAGGTTGGTTCTGTAAATTTTGGTCACTCTGTGCTTCCATTTAATAGAAAAACACAGCATGAACATTCTGCTAAACATCTCCTTTTGCATTCCATGTAGGAAAATCATGAGTAAATGACAGGTTTGTTTGATATTTGGGTCACCTATTTCTTTAATCACTCTACGGGGAATGTCTAGTATCAGCACCACAGAGCTACTCGTTGCCTGAATATAACATACTGACTTGATCCTTATGACACAAAGAGTTAAAGAGTGGCATCATATGTGATTGCAAAGAAATTATTTTTCCTTTTGACTGGGATTTTATATAGCATGGTTTTTCTCTCTGTTGCTGCTTTATCTTTGTTTTTCATTCCCTTAAACTTTTTGTATATCAGATCACTTTGTGCTTTATTTTTGTTTGATTTTTATTTTCACCAAGAATGCCTTTGCAGTGAAAATATAACATAGAATTGGGTTTCTTTAGAAGGTAGTGGAAAAGGGATAAAAAATTATTTGTGTGTGTGTGTGTGTGTTTAGTTGCTGTGCAATTTGAGCTTGTAGTGCATCACATTTACACACATTTATTTCTATAGCAACCTGACGGCTACCACAGCTTATATCCTTAGCAATGTTATTAAGCTCCTTCTCTTCAGAACGCTTGTCACACTATGCCTTACATTTTTAATCGTTTTATTGTTCATACAAGGCAGCACTTCTC